>NW_004949103.1:12504781-12514184 GCF_000317375.1 Microtus ochrogaster
AACCACTTTGGAAAGCAGTGTGGCGGTTTCTCAGGAAATTCGGGATCAACTTACCCTTGGACCCAGCAATACCACTCTTGGGAATATACCCAAGAGATTCCCTATCTTCTCAGCTTTGTTCAGATTTTTTAAGGGAACATCTCAGCAAGATTTTTCAGCCCAATCCCTTAGGGAGTATCCCAACCAGATTCTTCGATTTTTTCCTGGCTAATGAAGATGGTCACCCAAGACTCTGAGAAAGGCATTTACTTGGGAAGGAGGAGTCCAGGAGAGTGGCTGCCTCTGACGGTGAGGGGTAAAGGATGGCCTCCCACTGAACAGGCAGAGATGCTTATATAGGGCTCTTTGGTGGTGTGGGGGCAAGGGAGTTTTTTCTGGGAGAAGAGGGATTGGTTTATTTTCCCTATTCAGGGATTGGTTAGTTTAGTTGGTCAGGGGCGGAAATGGCTCTGATCTCACGGCCAAACTCTCTTTCTTTCACAGGTACTTTTTAGCCTTTTGACTTTTGGGGTCAGCAAACATTTCTTTCACTGACTGATTCTAAGGACAAAGTGTGTTTCTTTGGCACTGGTTTCTGAGTCAGGGCATGTTTCTTTGGTCCTGAGTTCCAGGGTAAAGATGTTTCTTTCCCTGGCTCAGGTCTCAGATCCAGGCTCTGTTTCTTTCACCGGCTTTGGGTTTAAAATTGGTGTTCAGTGATTGGTTGATTTCCGGCTTCAGTTGGCCATTTACTCTACAACTTTCATGGGCAGAAAGAAAAGGAAGGAGAAACTTTTCAAAGTTATATAACTCGATAATTAAATAAATGAGTTTGCGTACTGCAGAAGGAAAAGGACAGAGAACTGCAGAAGAAATCCAAATGTTTGACCCGACAGAACACTATCTAGAAATGTTATGTTGGCTAGTTTTATGTCAACTTGACATAAGCTAGAGTCATTTTAGAAGACAGAAAGTCAGTTGAAAAATTGTCCTCACCAATTGACCTGTGGGCTAGCCTGTGTTTCATTTTCTTGATTGATTATTGATGTGGAACTGCAACCACTGGGCTGGTGATCCTGGGTATTATAAAAAAGCAAGCTGAGCAAGATATGAGGAACAAGCAGTAAGCAGCAGGAAGCAGGACTTTGGACTGCCATCTTCCAAAAAATGACAAGGAAACTTCTTTTTTTTAAAAAAAATTTGATTTTTATTGAGCTCTACATTTTTCTCTGCTCCCCTCCCTACCTTTTCACTCCCCTTCTACCCTCTCTCAAGGTCCCCATGCTTCAATTTACAAAGGAGATTTTGTCTTTTTCTACTTCCCATGTAGATTCGATCTATGTATGCCTCTCTTAGGGTCCGCATTGTTGTCTTTGTTCTCTGGGATTGTGATTTGTGGGTTGGTTTTCTTTATTTTTTTTGTATAAAAACCACTTATGAGTGAGTACATATGATAATTGAAGCTTCTTAAGTATGAAAGCTTGGCCTTGGCTTTGGCTTGTTCCCAGGTGGCTCTTGCAACTTAAACTAACCCATCTACATTCTGACACGTTACTTGTCAGAATAATTGTTAGATATACAGATGTATAAATGTGCCATGTACTACTCCAAAACTATAGTAATTTAATTTCTTTTGAGCTGTTGCTTTATTTTTTTTAGTTAGAAATATAAGTAAAATATTGGATATGGATTAGCAATATAAAATATGCCTAGGTCACATAAATAAAGATAATTTTTATTTGATTATATTATAGCATATCAAATATGAATAAAATTCCATCATAAAACTAAACAGTTTATATCATAACTCAAAAATTGATTAAAAAACAGTTTTTCATGCTGTGGGAAAGATGGATCTCTCATACACACCCACAAAGACACACATACATACACCTTGTGTGGTGTGAAAGAAGAAAGCAAATTTTCAGTCAAATAATTCTAGCAAAGAAAAGAAAATTGTTTAAAAAAAAGCAAGAGAAATATACAATATGAAATAATAAAGGGAGGAAGAAAGCCACTTCCTAGTAAGCTTTAATCTCTTCATGTAACTTTGCAGACACTTAAGACTGTGGTTTAGCATAAGGCTGAGTTCTCACGAGGACTGGAGAGACAGTGGAGAAAGTAAAAATAAACAGTAAGAGAGAAAGTGACCCTGGGGTAAATTTACAATTGCTCCACCTTAGTTGCTAAATTGGTTTGTGGCCTTTTGATAGTTCCATGGCTTCTCAAGTCTTCAATGATGACCTTTATCCAATCACACAGTGCATGACGCATTCAGTCTTGTGGTTCTAACGCTTACACCAGAGCCCAGAGCTGGCCTCCACCCTTCCTCCTTTTGGGGATATAGAAGTCAGTGGCAAGAAGAAATGGGCACAGCATAACTAGGAGTTTTTTTTTTTTAATTCTACAAGTTTCTTTAATCCAATAATCAGGAAAATGAAATTATCAAGTACAGAGGCTAATTGTGGTAGGCTTCAATATCTTGTGTTTTCTACTGATCTTGACCCATCGTCAACTGTGTTCAGTTATTCTTGTCTGTTTTTCAAATTCACCTGCGATGAAATATTTCAGAAAATCAAATGCTTAATGCATTGATTCTGATTCAGTAAGCTTTCACAAAGATGCTATTGTGTGTTGTGCACCAGAAAATTCATGGAGCAAACAGCTGAGAAAAGGAAAGACTTGTTTTATGTATATAGAATGAATATTTACTTTTTTTGGAGAATGTAAAGTTTCAAATAAATGAACTGGTAAGGAGTTTACAAAATCATATCTGCTTAGTTAAAGCCTTATATTCACTTCTTATAAGTAATAATCTCTATGTGGCCTAATATACCTCACAGTGCATCTTTGTCTATTTTTCTCATTGTTATGGTCTTAGTAGTGGACTTCTTGAATTGTTTAAGAATAAAATCAATTAGCACATGTGAAATACTTAGATTATTGCCCACTGGCCATCAGTGGAAACGTGTTCAAGTATTGGAGGTATTACTTGTTCCAGGGAACTAACTGCAGTGAGAACTAACAGCTTCACCATGAGATAAGGCCACTTTTGAGTAAACAAGTTCCTTTCCTTGGGCTCTACCTCTCTTGATATCTCTTAAGACACCACTTTTGTTTGTAGAAAGGAAATCATATTGATGTGTGGATTAAGGAAATATAGGTGGAATTTCCAAAAAGAAAGTGTCTTTGTGTGTGTGTGTGTGTGTGCTTCCTTGTGATAAAACTAGTCTAGACACTACAAATTTGTGGAATGAAATATAGTTGCTTATGACAGAAAATCTAGTCAAGCTAACATACAATAGCATCTTTTTATCACTTACTGCTCAGTGCTTTCTAGAACACAAAGTGTTAAATGCTAACAATATGACTCTGGGAGTGAATTTTATAATTTCAAATATTTACACAGCGTGGAAAATAAAATGGCATAAATTCATTCATGGAGATGTGAATCAGGATGCTAAGCAGGGAAGAAGCAAGAAGAGTGCTAAACTGTGCGTACTTGGCCAAATTTCCTGCTTACCAATGGAACCAGAATAGACACTTTTAAGTGCATATCCTACTCCATATTTTTGGAAATATTAGATGACAGAAAAGATATGAGTCACATTCTTTACCCAGACATTATAAAACTGTTATTCTCGAGAGAAATATAAACAATGTATTGTGCATGTCTAATATCTGGAAGAAAAACTTGAGGGCAAAATTAAAATATTGCATATTTTAAATAAGTAAACTCTGACTTAGTATCAGGTAAGAAGATATAACTGCTAAAATGGTACATGAATAAATTCACACCAGAACATGATTTATCATGTTCATTGCTCACAAGCAAGGAAGTGGGTTTTATAACTGAATTTGATTGTTAAATTAAGTATTTGTTTCAGTTATAGGCAGGAAGTCTTGGTCAATAATTGAAAACTATAGGGATTTGAACTGCAGATAGGAGCTTCATAACAACTTCACTTACACAAATCTAGCTGATATCTTGGAAGGACACAGGCAGAATTGGGCAGGCCATTTAATCAGTTGAACTGACAAATGCGTCCCACCTAAGCCAAACAGGAAATTTTCATTAACTACCACTACTCAAGTCTTTGTTAATATCTACTAATCCTTCCTTTACAGGAAAACAAATGTGGCCCATTCAGAAGATTACATATTCGTAAGTTAAAAACCTAGTGACGCTTTTTAAACCTGTTTTCAACATGGCTTTATAAATAGAATGATTAAATGTTGACGAGAAGTACAATTATTATGTCTTGTCTATTTCTTTAAATCAGATTTAACTGTAGAAAATTAACTAGAAAAGTCAGAAAATGAATAAATGTACTATGAATTGGAAGGAAATCAAGTCTTAAAAGGCTACAACATGTGTAAACAAAAACTGTGCTATTTATGACAATGGCCTCCATAATTTTGTTGCCAAGCACATGTGCCTGTATTCAGAGGGTACAAAAACATTTAACTCTGGGCCACATGTAGGAATTAACCTGCCATCTCTTCCAGAGGCCCTTCCATGTGTGAGCAGTGAGGTAATCCCACTATTTTTTGACACTTCATACACTATGTAATGACATTTGATATTGCTAAGACATGGCTGCTCTGGAAGCATTAAGGTGTTGCAGCAGAGAAGTGCATTGTGTTTGATGAGTCATGCTCAACAAATTCATGGGCAATCACAATACTGTAAGAGAAAAATAGAACAGGATCAAGTAACAGAGGCTCGTGAAGAGAGAAAGTTCTCATGCAGGCACAAGATCACTTCCACTTTGCTAAAAGTGAGGAGGACTTAAACACACACAGGTTTCTGCGCGGTTCGAGTGATCTTCCATAGCTCGAGGTCTGGATCAAATGGTATTCTGCTCCCACTTCCGACAGAGAAAAGGCACTTTCCATTCGTGAGTCACTTTGCAAAATGAATGATGTCTAAACAGTGCAGCCTCTTCTAAGTTATCCTGAGGTTTGGACACACACCAAAAAGGAAGTTCAAGAATAAACATGACCAAGGCAAAGAATTGGATGAGAAATCCTCAGAACGTTTGGAGTAGGGAAAGGGAAAAACAAAGTGAAACATGAGTATATCCAGAAAATCCAGTTCATTTATGTAACCTGCAGTGATTGGAAGAGATTTTCTGGCTTTTGTGCACAAATCCTCCAAAAAGAGAACAGACACAGTTCGGGAAGGAGATCTTTACCAGGAAATGTACGTGCAACCATCTTCATAAATCCACAATTTTTAAACTGGTTGTGCTTCTGTCCCCATTAGCACTGCTCTGCTCTGCCCTCTGCACACTACTTTTCATGTCAGAATGCACGGGGACCTTTTAAAAGATGTTTTGTCTATGTGCTGGAAATAGTTGGGTTGTGCCTTCTTCTGTTCCTTCCTATTCTCTCTCTCATTTTCTTTCCCTTCCTTCTCTTCTCTCTAGAAACTCAAAGAAGAATGGAGTTACTTGGCACTCATTTCCCCCATAGAGCAGGATCTGTCTCTGTTCTCTCCACATTTATCTACCTGCAATTGTACGAGTCACAGAGCCAGCCTGCACTGGGACCTTTATTTTAAGGTGGGGGTATTTTTAATGCAGCAATGCTGGATCCCTTCAACCTGTTATAGCCTTGAAAAAAACTTAGATGCTCAAATCAAATTGTGAAGGCAATCATATTTTAACTTGTCCGTGTTGACTCAACACAGCAGAAGACAGAAGAGGCAGGATTTTTTTTTTTCGGGCAGATGGAACTTCCCCACAGTAGTCACTGGGTCAGGATATTTCCAACAAAGCCAGGAGTGAGTAAGGAAGCCTAAGGCATGATAAAGGGGGTTTCTCTGGAATGCAGGGGTACACACTCACCAACAGGATTCCCAAAATGAGACATTGTTCTAACTATGTGAGTAGACAAAGACAAAACTTAATGGACTATTTTATGACATTAAATTCCACAAGTAAACAAAGCCCAAACAGACCTGGAGAATTGCATATCTCTCTATTCCAGAACATTTCTGCTAAAAGAGCTCACCAGAGATCGTCTGTGTCCTTTGTCACAGACATGATTGATTTGTGTATACACAGGGAGGTGGTAAGGAAGGAAGCTGGAAGTCTTTGGGCAAAGGAATGAATTTCTCAGACTGAAACATCTGACTTCAAAAATGTCTTCCATTCAGCACTTTGTGAGCAGGTACAAGTTGTTCAGCCTCTGTGAGTCAGGTTTTAGTGAAAGTATGAACTGTATCAATGCTTTCTATACCTATATTCATGTCCAAAATAGATATAGTAATGAGAAAACTTATGCTTTGTGTAGAAAAGTATAAGAAATAAAAACTGATAAACTAGGATTTTTTGTTATGATTATTGTGTATATTACTTTAATGTCATGTAGTGTCATTACTGTAGGTCATCAGCTTCAGAGGAAAGAGAAGAACAAAGTTCTGATTGAAGGGAGTATTTGTCTTGAATCTTCACTGGCCTGCTTTTTAATGGTAAAGCTGAGGTTAAGTTAGCAGAATTGCCTGCAATTCAATTGTCTCTCTGTAGCCTGTGACAAATAATACCTGAATTAAAATATTGAATTCTCTCATCAAATTGCTCATCTCAGAAACTCATTAGTAATAACATTATATAGTTCAATCCTTGGCTTCTGTTTCCAAACAAAAACACCAAAGAATAAAGACATCCCAAGGCAACATCTTTTTATAACATTTGGGGGGACAAAACATAAAGATTTCTCTTTCCTGTGAGTGATTTACTCTGGTTTACCCAGTGGGAATGCACTAAGGGCAATCATTTTGTTTTCCTTGGTTGAAGCTATTAGCTATAATTGCTTTTGTTAATAATGCTTTACTTATTATAATCAAAGCTCAATTTTTCTACTTATGCCCTGGGGCCAGTTTGCAGAGGCACAATTTATAAATGGATGAAAAACAATTAATAATCTTATCAACAAAGTGCTATGCAATCTCCAAATTCAACATCACGTGTGACGCATCAAATAAAATCATGGAACTTAGACAATGTTGTGGGCTCTCCCAGGAATGACCACAAACACATTTCAGTAGTAGAGGGGGAAAATTTCCTTAAAGGGAATTCAGCCCCTAGGTTTAAGAGAGGATGTCCCTACTAACCAAATGAAGGTCAGGTTCAACTTTTGTGTCTCCTGTGGGAGGACTATCTTCAAAGACAGAAACGACAATAGCATAAAGAGAAGGCTGTTCCAACTGTCCTGTCACCATTACTCTTCAGAGATCCTTTGCAAGGAAGGCCAGACTCAGTAGACTCCCTTCCTATCACTCAGACACTACTTTGGTCCTGAATGCCCCTCACTCCTGGCCATAACACATTCCTGAAACATGCCTCCTGGTTTCTATCCAGAGCTTTTAACTTGCTCTGGGCTTTGGCTGGAATACCATCTCTGTAGATATTCTTGTAGTTCGACAGCTCTGAAATAAGGAATATTGATCATGTTTCTAAGCTGCTTTGAAAAACACGTTTTAATGATGTGACTATCACAAACAGCTGAAGAATGCATCCAGTACCTGCTTTGTGTCCTCAGCTATATCCTAACACTCCTAATAAGACCAATATCAAGTACTAAACATCAAACTGTCAAATAAATGGACTAAGTGGGCTAATACTTAGACTAGGTCTCAGCAATTTCTTCCTGCTGTCATTTTCATTATTGTTCATCTAGAGAAGAGCAGTCAGTGGTTATTCTTTGATACTTCCTTCTCTTACCGGTCATCTTCTTTTTTTCCTCTCACCTGATTTCCTTACTGAATGCGTAGCTTCAGATGCCCCATGTTTGAATTGCAGACTTCTCTTTGGTGCTGATTGAAGAAAGCAAAACATTTGTTGGTTTTCTTCTCAGTACATTATAAAGGTGGCCCAAAGGGACAGCGTTTGTACGCTATCAAATGAGAAGGACTATTTGAATGGATGGAATGGATAGCCACTAATTTTCTTCCTGTCTGTTTTTTTTTTCTCTCTCACACACACAGAATGCTATTAGTTAAGTTGCTTAACCTTGTTAATCACATTTTTTTTTCCAAATGGGACAATTAAAATGATTGCTTATTGTGAGAATTCACTAAGGTCATATATTCTCAAAAAACATAAAACTATAATTAATGATCAAAGAATTATTAGTATAATATGCTCCATTCCTATTTTAAATATAAATACAAATTTCGATGGAATTATTCTTTTTGAAATGATGAAGTACCATCCTCACAAATTATTTCCTTCCAACGTCTAGTTTCAAATGTACTGACCTCTTTCCACCTATGGTAACATTTTCAAGAACCATGGAAACCTAGGCCACCCCACAGAAGTAGGGCTTCAAATATCATTTATACTGTGCCCTCTACTTTTGCTTTTACCTTTTCAGATAATGGAATCTTTTTCTTTGAATCCCTGAACTTAAATCCACACCATGTAAAATTTTTCTGTGATGCCAAGTCAGAATGTTTTATAAAATATTTGGTTTAAAAACAAGTCAGTTATTTATGTCTGCCTTCTTTCCATAAAGGCCTAAGAAAAACAAGTCTCCTTAGTTTCATTCAGCGTGACCCTATCTCCATAAATTCAGCATGAACCGTTGAGGTCAAAATAACTTTGTCTAAGTACACTCTCATAGAATCACAGGCTGATTCTAATTACACTTCAAGCCTTTCCCAGAAACTTCAGAGCCTTAAGTAAAGCCAACAGGATTTCTTCATGTCTAGTTCTTCTTATGTGCCCATCAGTCTGACAAAAAAAAAAAAAAAATAGAGAGTTTCAGAATCTACTTGTATTGAGTGATCATTTGAGTAGTACTGTATCCTAAGAAGAGATACACCATAATTCCTTAAGACAGTGATTAAAGTGTGTCCTGGAGCCGTTTATTAACCATAATCATATCACGATAGAACCAGAAGGTAATGCAGAAACAAGTCTGTATATCTTCACCCTACAACAGACTTCATTTTAGCAAGTCTTACAAAAGCCACGTCTCTACGTTTTGGTCCCCAGAGCACAGAGTGAGAAGCTCCTCTGTTCTTCTGTCGGTAAGCCTTTGGTCACCCTCAAATGTCCAATCCTGTGTTACACTGATGTTCCCTTTGGGTATCTTAGCCTTTTCCATTTATTCTGTATGTAAGCTGAATTCCTCACTGGACCACACCAATGCTGTGCTACTCAGCTTGAGGATTTCCAAAGGATTGAGGTGGCAGGATGCCAGTCTGTGATGATGTACAGACATATTCAGGAAATATAACCCAGTAGAGTAAGGACTTTTTAATGGTTGAGACAATCTATTTTATAAGCTGTAAAGAGATAAAGGATGAAGCCGGGAAATGGTGGTGCATGCCTTTAATCCCAGCACTTGGGAGGCAGAGGCAGGCAGATCTCTGTGAGTTTGAAACCAGCCTGGTCTACAGAGCTAGTTCCAG
>NW_004949103.1:12517799-12531345 GCF_000317375.1 Microtus ochrogaster
TTGTCTTTTTCTACTTCCCATGTAGATTCGATCTATGTATGCCTCTCTTAGGGTCCGCATTGTTGTCTTTGTTCTCTGGGATTGTGATTTGTGGGTTGGTTTTCTTTATTTTTTTTGTATAAAAACCACTTATGAGTGAGTACATATGATAATTGAAGCTTCTTAAGTATGAAAGCTTGGCCTTGGCTTTGGCTTGTTCCCAGGTGGCTCTTGCAACTTAAACTAACCCATCTACATTCTGACACGTTACTTGTCAGAATAATTGTTAGATATACAGATGTATAAATGTGCCATGTACTACTCCAAAACTATAGTAATTTAATTTCTTTTGAGCTGTTGCTTTATTTTTTTTAGTTAGAAATATAAGTAAAATATTGGATATGGATTAGCAATATAAAATATGCCTAGGTCACATAAATAAAGATAATTTTTATTTGATTATATTATAGCATATCAAATATGAATAAAATTCCATCATAAAACTAAACAGTTTATATCATAACTCAAAAATTGATTAAAAAACAGTTTTTCATGCTGTGGGAAAGATGGATCTCTCATACACACCCACAAAGACACACATACATACACCTTGTGTGGTGTGAAAGAAGAAAGCAAATTTTCAGTCAAATAATTCTAGCAAAGAAAAGAAAATTGTTTAAAAAAAAGCAAGAGAAATATACAATATGAAATAATAAAGGGAGGAAGAAAGCCACTTCCTAGTAAGCTTTAATCTCTTCATGTAACTTTGCAGACACTTAAGACTGTGGTTTAGCATAAGGCTGAGTTCTCACGAGGACTGGAGAGACAGTGGAGAAAGTAAAAATAAACAGTAAGAGAGAAAGTGACCCTGGGGTAAATTTACAATTGCTCCACCTTAGTTGCTAAATTGGTTTGTGGCCTTTTGATAGTTCCATGGCTTCTCAAGTCTTCAATGATGACCTTTATCCAATCACACAGTGCATGACGCATTCAGTCTTGTGGTTCTAACGCTTACACCAGAGCCCAGAGCTGGCCTCCACCCTTCCTCCTTTTGGGGATATAGAAGTCAGTGGCAAGAAGAAATGGGCACAGCATAACTAGGAGTTTTTTTTTTTTAATTCTACAAGTTTCTTTAATCCAATAATCAGGAAAATGAAATTATCAAGTACAGAGGCTAATTGTGGTAGGCTTCAATATCTTGTGTTTTCTACTGATCTTGACCCATCGTCAACTGTGTTCAGTTATTCTTGTCTGTTTTTCAAATTCACCTGCGATGAAATATTTCAGAAAATCAAATGCTTAATGCATTGATTCTGATTCAGTAAGCTTTCACAAAGATGCTATTGTGTGTTGTGCACCAGAAAATTCATGGAGCAAACAGCTGAGAAAAGGAAAGACTTGTTTTATGTATATAGAATGAATATTTACTTTTTTTGGAGAATGTAAAGTTTCAAATAAATGAACTGGTAAGGAGTTTACAAAATCATATCTGCTTAGTTAAAGCCTTATATTCACTTCTTATAAGTAATAATCTCTATGTGGCCTAATATACCTCACAGTGCATCTTTGTCTATTTTTCTCATTGTTATGGTCTTAGTAGTGGACTTCTTGAATTGTTTAAGAATAAAATCAATTAGCACATGTGAAATACTTAGATTATTGCCCACTGGCCATCAGTGGAAACGTGTTCAAGTATTGGAGGTATTACTTGTTCCAGGGAACTAACTGCAGTGAGAACTAACAGCTTCACCATGAGATAAGGCCACTTTTGAGTAAACAAGTTCCTTTCCTTGGGCTCTACCTCTCTTGATATCTCTTAAGACACCACTTTTGTTTGTAGAAAGGAAATCATATTGATGTGTGGATTAAGGAAATATAGGTGGAATTTCCAAAAAGAAAGTGTCTTTGTGTGTGTGTGTGTGTGTGCTTCCTTGTGATAAAACTAGTCTAGACACTACAAATTTGTGGAATGAAATATAGTTGCTTATGACAGAAAATCTAGTCAAGCTAACATACAATAGCATCTTTTTATCACTTACTGCTCAGTGCTTTCTAGAACACAAAGTGTTAAATGCTAACAATATGACTCTGGGAGTGAATTTTATAATTTCAAATATTTACACAGCGTGGAAAATAAAATGGCATAAATTCATTCATGGAGATGTGAATCAGGATGCTAAGCAGGGAAGAAGCAAGAAGAGTGCTAAACTGTGCGTACTTGGCCAAATTTCCTGCTTACCAATGGAACCAGAATAGACACTTTTAAGTGCATATCCTACTCCATATTTTTGGAAATATTAGATGACAGAAAAGATATGAGTCACATTCTTTACCCAGACATTATAAAACTGTTATTCTCGAGAGAAATATAAACAATGTATTGTGCATGTCTAATATCTGGAAGAAAAACTTGAGGGCAAAATTAAAATATTGCATATTTTAAATAAGTAAACTCTGACTTAGTATCAGGTAAGAAGATATAACTGCTAAAATGGTACATGAATAAATTCACACCAGAACATGATTTATCATGTTCATTGCTCACAAGCAAGGAAGTGGGTTTTATAACTGAATTTGATTGTTAAATTAAGTATTTGTTTCAGTTATAGGCAGGAAGTCTTGGTCAATAATTGAAAACTATAGGGATTTGAACTGCAGATAGGAGCTTCATAACAACTTCACTTACACAAATCTAGCTGATATCTTGGAAGGACACAGGCAGAATTGGGCAGGCCATTTAATCAGTTGAACTGACAAATGCGTCCCACCTAAGCCAAACAGGAAATTTTCATTAACTACCACTACTCAAGTCTTTGTTAATATCTACTAATCCTTCCTTTACAGGAAAACAAATGTGGCCCATTCAGAAGATTACATATTCGTAAGTTAAAAACCTAGTGACGCTTTTTAAACCTGTTTTCAACATGGCTTTATAAATAGAATGATTAAATGTTGACGAGAAGTACAATTATTATGTCTTGTCTATTTCTTTAAATCAGATTTAACTGTAGAAAATTAACTAGAAAAGTCAGAAAATGAATAAATGTACTATGAATTGGAAGGAAATCAAGTCTTAAAAGGCTACAACATGTGTAAACAAAAACTGTGCTATTTATGACAATGGCCTCCATAATTTTGTTGCCAAGCACATGTGCCTGTATTCAGAGGGTACAAAAACATTTAACTCTGGGCCACATGTAGGAATTAACCTGCCATCTCTTCCAGAGGCCCTTCCATGTGTGAGCAGTGAGGTAATCCCACTATTTTTTGACACTTCATACACTATGTAATGACATTTGATATTGCTAAGACATGGCTGCTCTGGAAGCATTAAGGTGTTGCAGCAGAGAAGTGCATTGTGTTTGATGAGTCATGCTCAACAAATTCATGGGCAATCACAATACTGTAAGAGAAAAATAGAACAGGATCAAGTAACAGAGGCTCGTGAAGAGAGAAAGTTCTCATGCAGGCACAAGATCACTTCCACTTTGCTAAAAGTGAGGAGGACTTAAACACACACAGGTTTCTGCGCGGTTCGAGTGATCTTCCATAGCTCGAGGTCTGGATCAAATGGTATTCTGCTCCCACTTCCGACAGAGAAAAGGCACTTTCCATTCGTGAGTCACTTTGCAAAATGAATGATGTCTAAACAGTGCAGCCTCTTCTAAGTTATCCTGAGGTTTGGACACACACCAAAAAGGAAGTTCAAGAATAAACATGACCAAGGCAAAGAATTGGATGAGAAATCCTCAGAACGTTTGGAGTAGGGAAAGGGAAAAACAAAGTGAAACATGAGTATATCCAGAAAATCCAGTTCATTTATGTAACCTGCAGTGATTGGAAGAGATTTTCTGGCTTTTGTGCACAAATCCTCCAAAAAGAGAACAGACACAGTTCGGGAAGGAGATCTTTACCAGGAAATGTACGTGCAACCATCTTCATAAATCCACAATTTTTAAACTGGTTGTGCTTCTGTCCCCATTAGCACTGCTCTGCTCTGCCCTCTGCACACTACTTTTCATGTCAGAATGCACGGGGACCTTTTAAAAGATGTTTTGTCTATGTGCTGGAAATAGTTGGGTTGTGCCTTCTTCTGTTCCTTCCTATTCTCTCTCTCATTTTCTTTCCCTTCCTTCTCTTCTCTCTAGAAACTCAAAGAAGAATGGAGTTACTTGGCACTCATTTCCCCCATAGAGCAGGATCTGTCTCTGTTCTCTCCACATTTATCTACCTGCAATTGTACGAGTCACAGAGCCAGCCTGCACTGGGACCTTTATTTTAAGGTGGGGGTATTTTTAATGCAGCAATGCTGGATCCCTTCAACCTGTTATAGCCTTGAAAAAAACTTAGATGCTCAAATCAAATTGTGAAGGCAATCATATTTTAACTTGTCCGTGTTGACTCAACACAGCAGAAGACAGAAGAGGCAGGATTTTTTTTTTTCGGGCAGATGGAACTTCCCCACAGTAGTCACTGGGTCAGGATATTTCCAACAAAGCCAGGAGTGAGTAAGGAAGCCTAAGGCATGATAAAGGGGGTTTCTCTGGAATGCAGGGGTACACACTCACCAACAGGATTCCCAAAATGAGACATTGTTCTAACTATGTGAGTAGACAAAGACAAAACTTAATGGACTATTTTATGACATTAAATTCCACAAGTAAACAAAGCCCAAACAGACCTGGAGAATTGCATATCTCTCTATTCCAGAACATTTCTGCTAAAAGAGCTCACCAGAGATCGTCTGTGTCCTTTGTCACAGACATGATTGATTTGTGTATACACAGGGAGGTGGTAAGGAAGGAAGCTGGAAGTCTTTGGGCAAAGGAATGAATTTCTCAGACTGAAACATCTGACTTCAAAAATGTCTTCCATTCAGCACTTTGTGAGCAGGTACAAGTTGTTCAGCCTCTGTGAGTCAGGTTTTAGTGAAAGTATGAACTGTATCAATGCTTTCTATACCTATATTCATGTCCAAAATAGATATAGTAATGAGAAAACTTATGCTTTGTGTAGAAAAGTATAAGAAATAAAAACTGATAAACTAGGATTTTTTGTTATGATTATTGTGTATATTACTTTAATGTCATGTAGTGTCATTACTGTAGGTCATCAGCTTCAGAGGAAAGAGAAGAACAAAGTTCTGATTGAAGGGAGTATTTGTCTTGAATCTTCACTGGCCTGCTTTTTAATGGTAAAGCTGAGGTTAAGTTAGCAGAATTGCCTGCAATTCAATTGTCTCTCTGTAGCCTGTGACAAATAATACCTGAATTAAAATATTGAATTCTCTCATCAAATTGCTCATCTCAGAAACTCATTAGTAATAACATTATATAGTTCAATCCTTGGCTTCTGTTTCCAAACAAAAACACCAAAGAATAAAGACATCCCAAGGCAACATCTTTTTATAACATTTGGGGGGACAAAACATAAAGATTTCTCTTTCCTGTGAGTGATTTACTCTGGTTTACCCAGTGGGAATGCACTAAGGGCAATCATTTTGTTTTCCTTGGTTGAAGCTATTAGCTATAATTGCTTTTGTTAATAATGCTTTACTTATTATAATCAAAGCTCAATTTTTCTACTTATGCCCTGGGGCCAGTTTGCAGAGGCACAATTTATAAATGGATGAAAAACAATTAATAATCTTATCAACAAAGTGCTATGCAATCTCCAAATTCAACATCACGTGTGACGCATCAAATAAAATCATGGAACTTAGACAATGTTGTGGGCTCTCCCAGGAATGACCACAAACACATTTCAGTAGTAGAGGGGGAAAATTTCCTTAAAGGGAATTCAGCCCCTAGGTTTAAGAGAGGATGTCCCTACTAACCAAATGAAGGTCAGGTTCAACTTTTGTGTCTCCTGTGGGAGGACTATCTTCAAAGACAGAAACGACAATAGCATAAAGAGAAGGCTGTTCCAACTGTCCTGTCACCATTACTCTTCAGAGATCCTTTGCAAGGAAGGCCAGACTCAGTAGACTCCCTTCCTATCACTCAGACACTACTTTGGTCCTGAATGCCCCTCACTCCTGGCCATAACACATTCCTGAAACATGCCTCCTGGTTTCTATCCAGAGCTTTTAACTTGCTCTGGGCTTTGGCTGGAATACCATCTCTGTAGATATTCTTGTAGTTCGACAGCTCTGAAATAAGGAATATTGATCATGTTTCTAAGCTGCTTTGAAAAACACGTTTTAATGATGTGACTATCACAAACAGCTGAAGAATGCATCCAGTACCTGCTTTGTGTCCTCAGCTATATCCTAACACTCCTAATAAGACCAATATCAAGTACTAAACATCAAACTGTCAAATAAATGGACTAAGTGGGCTAATACTTAGACTAGGTCTCAGCAATTTCTTCCTGCTGTCATTTTCATTATTGTTCATCTAGAGAAGAGCAGTCAGTGGTTATTCTTTGATACTTCCTTCTCTTACCGGTCATCTTCTTTTTTTCCTCTCACCTGATTTCCTTACTGAATGCGTAGCTTCAGATGCCCCATGTTTGAATTGCAGACTTCTCTTTGGTGCTGATTGAAGAAAGCAAAACATTTGTTGGTTTTCTTCTCAGTACATTATAAAGGTGGCCCAAAGGGACAGCGTTTGTACGCTATCAAATGAGAAGGACTATTTGAATGGATGGAATGGATAGCCACTAATTTTCTTCCTGTCTGTTTTTTTTTTCTCTCTCACACACACAGAATGCTATTAGTTAAGTTGCTTAACCTTGTTAATCACATTTTTTTTTCCAAATGGGACAATTAAAATGATTGCTTATTGTGAGAATTCACTAAGGTCATATATTCTCAAAAAACATAAAACTATAATTAATGATCAAAGAATTATTAGTATAATATGCTCCATTCCTATTTTAAATATAAATACAAATTTCGATGGAATTATTCTTTTTGAAATGATGAAGTACCATCCTCACAAATTATTTCCTTCCAACGTCTAGTTTCAAATGTACTGACCTCTTTCCACCTATGGTAACATTTTCAAGAACCATGGAAACCTAGGCCACCCCACAGAAGTAGGGCTTCAAATATCATTTATACTGTGCCCTCTACTTTTGCTTTTACCTTTTCAGATAATGGAATCTTTTTCTTTGAATCCCTGAACTTAAATCCACACCATGTAAAATTTTTCTGTGATGCCAAGTCAGAATGTTTTATAAAATATTTGGTTTAAAAACAAGTCAGTTATTTATGTCTGCCTTCTTTCCATAAAGGCCTAAGAAAAACAAGTCTCCTTAGTTTCATTCAGCGTGACCCTATCTCCATAAATTCAGCATGAACCGTTGAGGTCAAAATAACTTTGTCTAAGTACACTCTCATAGAATCACAGGCTGATTCTAATTACACTTCAAGCCTTTCCCAGAAACTTCAGAGCCTTAAGTAAAGCCAACAGGATTTCTTCATGTCTAGTTCTTCTTATGTGCCCATCAGTCTGACAAAAAAAAAAAAAAAATAGAGAGTTTCAGAATCTACTTGTATTGAGTGATCATTTGAGTAGTACTGTATCCTAAGAAGAGATACACCATAATTCCTTAAGACAGTGATTAAAGTGTGTCCTGGAGCCGTTTATTAACCATAATCATATCACGATAGAACCAGAAGGTAATGCAGAAACAAGTCTGTATATCTTCACCCTACAACAGACTTCATTTTAGCAAGTCTTACAAAAGCCACGTCTCTACGTTTTGGTCCCCAGAGCACAGAGTGAGAAGCTCCTCTGTTCTTCTGTCGGTAAGCCTTTGGTCACCCTCAAATGTCCAATCCTGTGTTACACTGATGTTCCCTTTGGGTATCTTAGCCTTTTCCATTTATTCTGTATGTAAGCTGAATTCCTCACTGGACCACACCAATGCTGTGCTACTCAGCTTGAGGATTTCCAAAGGATTGAGGTGGCAGGATGCCAGTCTGTGATGATGTACAGACATATTCAGGAAATATAACCCAGTAGAGTAAGGACTTTTTAATGGTTGGGACAATCTATTTTATAAGCTGTAAAGAGATAAAGGATGAAACCGGGCAATGGTGGCACACGCCTTTAATCCCAGCACTTTGGGAGGCAGAGGCAGGCGGATCTCTGTGAGTTTGAAACCAGCCTGGTCTACAGAGCTAGTTCCAGGACAGGGTCCAAAGCCACAGAGAAACCCTGTCTCGAAAAACCAAAAAAAGAGAGAGAGAGATAAAGGATGTACATGCAAGACTCATGAATTAGATATTACTCTATTTAGGATGCTGAAACAAAATGCCACTAGTTGAAGCTGAAATAGAAGACCTTTATTCTTTATATTTCTGAAGCTACGAAATTAAAAGTCAAGGCTCCATCAGATACACACACACATACACACACATATACATATACATATATATATATATACATGCTAAATTTATGTGTATATATATGTCTTGCCTGTGGTATACTGTCTTATTTAGAGGGAGACAAGAGATAGAGGAGACTACAGCAGGCTGGATCATTATTTACTTAAAAGCTGATCGTCATGCCATTGTTTAATCTAATTGCTTCCCAAAGACCTCATTTATAAACGCTGCTATTGTGTATACAAAGGCTTCAATATATAAATTCTGCAGGAATATACACAGACATACATATGTGTCTTCAGTATACTATCTTATAAAGAGAATTGCAAGTGAAAATAATCATAATTTTTCAATGATGCCTAAATGAGAAAAGAGTGAATAAGCAATCAATTAGCACAGATACATTCATAAATATGTCTACCTAACTCTGGGTTATTGTTCCCAAATCTTAGCTTACTATTTTCCTTTTATTGTAAAGAAATTTGAGACCTGTGGATTCCCACTGAAAACAGTGTGTTCACATCGTTCCCAGTTTCCACAACTCTAGTGCTTCTCCAGCTTCTTAAAGGCATTCACAAAACGCAGTGGTTTCTCACTCACATTCTTGTGTTCAGCTGCATTCAACTGCTGTAGGTTGCCCTCGGCTCACCTAACTGGTTATGAGATGAGTCAGTGATTGCTGCAACCATGTCCCAATGGCGAGACCACAGAGGAGGTTCTCATACCTCTGTCAACATGTCTGCTAACTCCTCAATTTTCTGGAAAATTCTTAGGAGTTCCAAGTCAGATCCCAAATAAAAATTCAGGGAAGAACACCCCACAAGCCGAGCTTGTGAGATAAGATTAGTGAAATGAAGAATTAGACTTGGTAATTATGCCCACCCTATAATTTATACCTGAAAGAATTAATTGCCTAATAGCCATTCTAAGCAGGTTAAGAACTTTTGAATAGGGAGATTAACAGTGAATTTTATATGGTCTAGATGTGTGTGTGTGTGTGTGTGTGTGTGTGTGTGTGTGTGTGTGATTTTCTTCTACGACTCAAATTGTGTTCAATATTTTAGCATTAATAACAATGCTTTAATGTCCTTCACTTTCGCCTTTATTATGAAAATGAAAAAATGTGCTTTGGAAAGAAAGCAAGAGAAAATGAAAACACCTAATTCCAGACCTGAATATGCCACTGATTAACTCTGAGATCATGAGCAAATTATCTCAAGTTATTTAGGCTACGTTCTCCTCTTTTGTGCAGGTTTGGACTAGATAGTTACATTTCTTCTCATTATAATTACTGCACGAGGTGATTTATTGACATGGAAGTGGGCCAGAAGGCCTTGTCTTCTCTTCTTCTAAAATTTTATTGTTTCTTCATATTAAGTGTTCCACTACCCAAAATATGGGTGTGAACTGCAAGTTAGGGGTTTATTTAAAGTCATGGACAGAATTTGCCTGTTTTCTGGATATGCTCAGTATTATGTGACCCCTTTAATTTCTAGGCCTACATTATCAAAAACAGTGTCTATTATTGTATGAAAGGTCACCAATGATAAGATTCCCTCCAGAACTGAGAGGATGTGCAGAGTGGAAATTAATACACAGAACATGTTCCTGATAGTTAGTCAATTGCTTGTTTTGCTGAGATTTATATGGAAACCTGAGGTAACTTTTGTAAATGGGATGAAATTGACATGAAAGCAAAAGTTTGGGGGAGATAATAGTGTTATGCAAGCGTATGACAGTGATATATCAGCAAATTGCCTTTAAAGACGTCTTTAAAGAGCATCACGAGTCCTTTTAACACTCCACAGCTGAGATTTTATTTGACCTGGAACCCAAAGTAACTATAAACCAAATGATTATTTGTATTTTTAGTCCTAGTGTGTTGTCTTCTTAATGACCCACAGCCTTAAACTTACACTAATATGGTAAAGACTTTCTTTGCTTTCTTTTTCTTTTTCTTGTTTTTTTTTTTTTCTGTTCCAGTTACCAACAGTAAAAGGCACATTCCTGAAGATGACTTGTGAGTGACCAAAAGCAATATAGAACATCAACAGCTTTGATCAGGGCAGCTAGCTTATTGCTAATTGTTTCCAGAGTGCTTGTTGGAAAATCTGTTAAGACTAAACTTTGCATGCAATGAGAACTGATGCCTGAGTTCACTGCCTTCATTCTTGGCCCACAAAGGAGTTATGCTTGGTTCACTTACACTTAGGAAGCGAAGTGTTTGGCAAAGCAACAGAAAGGCTATTTCAAATATTGTCTGTTTTAACCTACAGCCCAAATAAGAAGGTATAAACTGAAGGATGCCTTAGAAAAGTTGAGTTAATTTGCTGCTGGCTATTTTTCTAAGTTTTCATTATCTTAAAAATCCAAAGACTTCTACTTCTTCTGGTTCTTTGATTCTTATACATAATGGGTGAATATAGGCCCCATAAAATCTCCCCTTAATTAACAAACATGTAAAAAAATACTCAGTTTCAAAGGAACTAGCCATGTCAGACAGCAAAATCCTTTAGTACTTAAAGATACATATCAGTATTCCCTGACACTAGATGAAGAAACACAGTGGACGTGGGAATGCATTTTAGCAATCCAAATTTCTAATCTTGAAATTCTTTCCTTCAAACCTTCACAGTATGTCTACCTCATGATAGCCCTAAAGACCGAATGAATATTTCTGTGCACACAGACTTAATGTTTGACCCTACCTACAATTTCAGTTCTCTCTAAACTTTTGACTACCAACTGCAAAACACTGAGTGGACAGAGGTCACACATTGAGTGGAGAGAGAGAGCAATGACAATTTGATAATGTCATTTTGTTTTTCTTGTCCATCCCATTCCCAACACCCAATCCCATTGCCTTGTGTATATTCTTAACTTTTTTGACCCACCCCACCATCGTGTGTGTGTGCGTGCGCGTGTGGGTATGCATGTATCTGTGTATGAATGCAAATGTGAAAAGGTCGAAGAGACAGTGTGGAAACCAGTTCTAACTAACATGTAAGTTCTTGTGGTTAAACTCAAATGGACAAGATTGATCGCAAGTACCTTTATCCACTGAGCCATCTTCCTAACCCATATCTTCATTTTTTAAAATTTATCTATAATTCAATGTACTACCCATTCCCAAGAACCTACATAATCCCTTCAGGTGCTCCCTGACTGTGTGATTGTCACTTCAGGTTTAACCTATACATCTAATTGTTTTAAAATCTCATCCTTTTTTCTCATAATATTCTAGAAATAGACTCTGAGCAGTTTCTTGAGTTGTCCCATTTGTCTGCTACCACACATTCAATATGTTAACATTAGAATGAGCTTCCTCAAGGACAGTAATTACGTCAATATTGAGTCGACATTATTGGACACTGCCCATAACCCAAAGAGGACACTTACTTTGACTCTTAAAACTACTGTTTGCCTGTTCAAAATATCATATGCAATTTTGATTTCTACTGTACATACTACTGCTACCCTGAGTTTTGAGGATAGCTATTGGCATATTATATGGATGGGCTCCAATCATTTGTGCTGCATCTGGTTTTTAATTTGTCAGGAAGACTGTCCTCAATAGGCCTTAGAAAACTAAGCTACAGTGTGTGATCTTTGCCAACTTCTTAGAGTTAGATATGCTCCACTACTCTGGTCTTACAAAACCTTCTGAGAATATAGAGTATTACAAGGACTAAACCATCTGTTGGTATTACTTTATCCACAATCCACTGCAAAGGTTTTGCACACTCAAACCCCCTAATCCCAAGAAGATTAAGATGGGCAATCAACCTAACCCAGTGCATGGTCACTGTTCATACACTGTTTATTTCATCAGAGTATAAGCTGCCTAAAATCAGTGAAATTTCAATACAAAATTTTGTGACACTAAAAGGTAGTACAAAGTCTACAAAACTGTCAACTCAATAATGTAGTAAATAATGCAATTATGGTTTGTTCTTTCTTATTATTCCTTAGAGTCTTTGGAAGATCTTAATATTACTCTAGAGTTTTTAGATAAACAAAGCAAATTTCCAAGAGAAACAACAATTTACCCAAGTTTACATATACAGAAAGAATATATACAGTTGTGTTTCTGATCATTGAATGTGCCCGTTCCCCATGAAATCCGAGTAAGTAATACTATTGTATTCTGTGATATATTAGATTTAACTATTTTCTACAAACAAAGCAACTTGAGGAAAAATTATTAAAATCAGATAAGTAATTAATTACCAACCTTTTCACTCAATTAAATTTTGAAACAGTTATTTATTTGAATTAGACATATTCAACTAAGATTGGGTATCTAGATAAAACTATTACAACTTGTTGTAGGAAGACCACTTGTTTGTTCCCAGCTATTCAGTCCCAAAATAATTACACATAAACCATATTATTTGCAATACTATTTGACCAATAGCTTAAGGGTATTTCTGGCTCACTCATATCTTAAATTAACCCATCTCCATTAATGTGTGTATCATCATGAAGCTGTGGCTTTCTGGGTAAAGTTTCAGAGTCTGTCTCTGGAAGGGCTACATTGCTTCTCTTTGAATGTGCCTTCTTTCTCCCAGAATTTAGTTTATTTTTCCCTACCTAGCAAGTTCTTTCTTGCTATAGGTCAAAGAAGTTTCTTTATTTATTATCCAATAAAAACAACACATAGACAGAAGGACTTTCCACACAATTTCACCTTTTTTGTTTAAATAAAAAAGGAAGGTTTTAACATTAACATAGTAAAATTACATATATCAGAACACGTATCAATAAGAATTACAGTCGCAATATTTATATCTACTTTATCCCTTATCATAACAAAGGTAAACTATAACCATCTATTCTTCAACTCCATCAAAGACTCCAGAAGTGTATACTATTACCTAAGTAAACAGAAAGTGCATTGTAAGCAACTTCCAAAATTCTAGAAATGACAGACATCTTGCTATCTGGAGAGTCCCCAAAGTTCTTCTGAATCATTGAGTCACCCATCTTCAGTCCACGGGCCTATAGTTTCCAGCAGACTTTTCCATGAAGCAAGAAATTTCAAAGACAGTTTCATCTATATTAGCAGTTTGTCAGTCACTTTCTTTTGTGTCCTTCTAAATGTCTTCCAGAACTTTTCATGAAGCAGGAAGCCTGAAGGACCATCTCACCTTTAAGAAAGTTCATCAGTCATTTCTCTGTGGGTCCTGCATGTCCAGTTCATATAGCAAATCATCAAGCAGTACAGAA
>NW_004949103.1:12531500-12550669 GCF_000317375.1 Microtus ochrogaster
TGAAACATTTTAAATGCCATATTCTGAAGGTCTCTGAAAGATTTGAAGAATACTATAAACTGAAATATATCTCTATGTATCTAGAAAACCTAACTAACATGACTACAAGCTTGACTATTATAGATGACTCTTTATTAGCCTATATTTCTTAATTACCAAGAGCAGAACAAAATTGTCCTCAAATTTGTATCAATAAAGCAAAATCCATACCAATGCAAATCTCTATAGCATATCACCCTTTAAATGTAAAGAACATTTATAAACAATATTTGGGAATTAGGATGCAGTTCTTTCCAAACTGTCTCCTGCTTTTTGTTGCGTGTTAGAGGAGGTCTGTTCACTGCCTCTGAGCCTTCCATTGCTCCAGTTCCAAGTATGCAGCAGGTCTATATCAAGCCATTAAGAAGTTTGTAACATGTTGCTTACATACCCCATTTAAATGCTCAGTCTCCTGAAAAAGTCAGAGTTTGTGCTGGCAGCACAGTCCGGAAAACCAGTCTTTTGAAAGCAGCATGGCTTTTTTTTTTTCTCCTTCCACTGAGTCAGGAAAACCTCTCTTAAAGGAGCTGCAGCATGCTGCCAGCAAATAGCAAGAAGCTGTGTTAAACTCATTAAACTCTGTATTTTTGTTTCTAGAATTCCTTTTCAAGCTCTCTCAGGTTTTTTAGTGGATTTAGTTGGCCATGTTGGCACCAATTTGTTGTAATGAAGAGGCTGCTTGTTGGTTCCCAGCTGCTTGGCCCTGAAATAATCAAACAGAAACTATAATATTTAAAACACTGCTTGGCCCATTAGCTCTAGCTTCTTATTGGCTAGTTTTTACACCCTAATTGAATGCATTTCCATTAATCTGTGTATGGCCACGTAGTTGGGGCTTATTGGCAAGGTTAAGTATCTGTCTCAGACTCCACCCTTCTTTCTCCCAGTACTCAGTTTAGTTTTTGCTGCCTGTCTATGTTCTGTCCTATTAACAGGCAAAGGCAGTTTCTTTATTTACCAATGGTATTCACAGTGTACAGAGGGGAATCTCACATCAGTTGAGTGAAGTAATTTTTAGGGGTATTCATGGCGACCTTTCAGGGGGTCTTTGTCCATTAAACTACATTAGGCTGGAAGGATTTCACAGGTTCTCATCCTCTGTGGAAACAAAAGAACCTCTTTCCCAAAGCAACATATTCTTAGGCTCAAATTTTGAAGTCAAGAAAACTTTAAAATATCATTCATTTAGCTTAGCAGTCCTCAGAATCAAATGTCTCCTTGCAGTCCAAAAACTCAAAGAAAACACAATAACATGCATCTGTGTGTATATTACATCATTACGTGGTTTATTTTCTTCACTCCTATTACTTTTTCTACAAGTTTATTCTGTCTCTTAAAAGACTTTGTTTTATTTTTAAAATTATTTACTTCCTTTTATAACTCTCTATACTCTTTTTCCTTTCTCCCCCAAGCCTATGTATATTTATCTAACACTGATATATTTAGAGGTTTTTCAACTGAATCTGTGTTTATTGTGTATCTGTAATTATTTTCTGACTAGAAGTGCCCCTTTTTAATGCTTAAGTGGGCATGGCTGCGGCCAACACAGCCCTGCCTGCTTGCTCCACCCAGTCCAGCATGACAGAGTTGTTAGCCATGTACATTGCCCCATTTTTAGGCACACAGTGGGTCTATGTTGCCTTTAAGCAAGTTGTAGCGCTCTGTTCACAGAAATTGTTTAAATGCTCAGGTCTCCAGAAAGAACCAGAGTTCATTAAGCTACCATATTTAGAAAACTTATCTTAAGCTGTGGCATGCTGCCCATACAAAGAACAAGAAGCTGTGTTAAATTCTGGTGTGTGTGTGTGTGTGTGTGTGTGTGTGTGTGTGTGTGTGTGTGTGTAGAATTACTTCTAAAGCTGTCTCGAGTTTTATGTGGATATAGTGGACCACATCGGTGTATCAATTTGTTGTAGGGGGGCTGCTTGTTTGTTCCCAGCTACTCAGCCCTGAAATAATCACAAAGAAACCATATTATCTGCAATACTGTTTGGCTAATAACATAAGCATATTTCTGGCTAACTCATATCTTAAATTAACCTATCTCCATTAATCTGTGTATCCACTGTGAGGCTGTGGTAAAGTTCTGGTGTCTGTCTCTGGAGGGGCTACATTGATTCTACTTGACTCTGCCTTCTTTCTCCCAGCATTCAGTTTAGTTTTCCCATCTAGCTAAGCTCTTTCTTGCTATAGGCCAAAGAAGTTTTTTTTTATTCAATAACCAATAAAAGCAACACATAGAGGACCTCCCACACCAACAACCTAAATAACAGAAAGTAAAAATAAATGTTAATTTTATAATCTCATGAGATAATGTACAAAAGGAATCCACTGAAATTTTCTAGTCAGCAAACATTTAAATTGCAGTCACAGACCTATTGTTTAGTTTTCAATTAGGGGTACTTTTGCCCCAGGAAACATTAGCAATGTCTACATACATGTTTAGCTTTCACAAACAGAGGAGCAGAGTCTCAAGCAATGTGCTACTAGACACTCTCCAATGAGCAGAGTAATTTCTTCATAGAAAAAAAAAATCATTCAACCCCAGGTGGCGATTAGTGTGAAAGCTAAGAAATATTGCTTCAGAGTGAAAAGTTGGTAAAACAAGATCCTTACTATTAACATGCATTCTAATAAACTTCTACAAAAGTGAATGATTGAGGTTACACACATGCATATATGTATATATGTATATAGATACAAATATCACTAATCCCATCAAAATAATTATTATTTCTGTATAAATACATGTATGCTTATATTTTAGTGGTGAAATCAAGTATGTAAACAGTTCTACTAAGTATATAGACAAGTGTTTAACTTATTAAATATGTATTTACATTGTGCTAACAATTAAATCACTCATTATTTAAATAAGAGAATTTAAAAACATCCTACAACCTAACCACTGAAAAAGTCTATGTATTTTTAGTTTATTTGCTTTACTATATATTTGCAGAGTTTATTTTTCATATTTCAAAGACATAAATTGTGTTTTTAATGGTAACATTATTCTATGCAATACTCTTCTATAATGTCACTCAGTACTGAACAAATTCTATCAAAAGACTAGATCATAATTATTTAACAAAACTTCAAAGCTGGACATTTGAAGTTTTTCACCTATGTTTTGGCATAATTAAAAGAACATGACAAAAATTCCTGTATGTGAATCTTTAGCCCCTTCTCTGTTTATTTTCTTGGGATAGATTCCATGAACTAACATGTTGAGGTCAAATGAAGCAATTTAAGGTTTAGGGTTTCAGTGATATAATCCATAAAATAGAAATAATAAACTATGTCTTCTCCCTAGTCCATAATATAAATTGTCATAAAATGACAATTTATTAACATAAACCACAGAACAGGCATCTAACTGTGAAGTTATCTCTCTGTGTTCAAATAGGGGTAGGGGCAAAAAATACACAAAGGCACTGTTACAGAAATAGACATGATTGTGTTTATTTTCCCTCTGGATCAAAAGCTATGACTCATATAAAACTTCTTTTTAAGGTATAATGTCAAATAATATGCCAAAAAGACCCATATGAGTGGCTCTAAGCTCCCATACACATATAGCCAAAGAAATTTATTTACAAATTACACTTACTAAAACCATAAACAATGCATCATGCAGATCCCAGTAAAATGTACTCTATTCACAAGCTATGCTATCTATATCTTTATAATACATGTGATTATGATCCTTTTTGATACTTAATCACCATTTCCCACAGGTAAGTATACTGCAGATCTGAGGTTTTTCAGAACATTTACCTTGTAAGTATGGAACCAGGAATCTTCATACTCACGACCTATGTAATTAAATTTTTAGCTTATCCCTGCTTTTATGTTACCATTGTCTCACAAATAAGTCTTTAATAGTCTCACATATAAAAGACTAATACATGTGATAATTACCCATATGAATAGAAACTCTATTTATTTTGGTTTTAACACTACCAACATTTTAACCCTTCAAGCTACAGGAGACCATCTCCATTTGCCTGACATTGCAGATTTCACTCAATACTGTTGACACTGGCATGAAGGAAATGCATGTGAAACCTCATTTTAACTTTACATATGATGATGCTTTAAAATAATAACAAGTGTTTTAGATTATAGCCTTAGAAACATAAAATTATCCTTGTTTCTCTAGCACTTCTCAGAAAAGAAAAACCAGTCTCAAGAACTGGGGGTAAGTTGTGAAGTTCAGAATCTATTATTTTACCGAGGTAAACTTAAAGGTAAATAGTGTCTACAGGCTGTCACATTGCAGAGGAGACTGTTTAGTGTCTCACCACTCTTTCTTTTTCTAACAATTTTTTTGTTTTGACAATTTAATTGGTTCAGTTTCAAGATTTGCTAATTTCTCAATTTGTTCTTCAGTCTTTCTTTGGAAAATGTACCTGTGTTTTTTATTGTTCTTGTTGCTGTTGTTTGCTTGCTTGTTTTTTGTTTTGCTTTGTTTTGTTTTGTTTTGAGTGTGTGACTAGATTGATTCTGTTGACCTAGCTGTATGTTGCTACTTTCTCTCTCTCTGGTCCATGGCTCTATGTAGTCATAACCTTAGGCTGGAATGGGAGTGAGTTGTGATTTTATTTTCCTTCTTTATTACTTAAAGATTCATACAGAAGATGTTAATATATTTTCTTTCTTCAACTTACATTTTAGGGCTTCTATTGCTGTGAACAGACATCATGACCACAGCAACTTATAAATGAAAACATTTTATGGGGCTGGTTTAGAGTTTCTAAGCTTTATCCCATTATTGTCATGTTGGTAAACAAGGCAGCATACAGGCAAACGTGAAACTGGAGAGGTAGCTGAGAGTTCTACATCTTGATCTGCAGGCAATAGGAAGTGAACTGTGTCTAACACTGGATATAGTTTGAGCATATGGGACCTTAAAACTCAACCCCACAGTAACGCACCTCCTCCAAGGCTCCACCTAATCAAACAGAGCCATACCTCCTAATAATGCAAGTCTCCATAGGCAAAGCACTCCCTAGCCCAGGAATCTATCACATGAGAATATGGGGCCTAATGTATTCAGACCACTACATCTTCTGACCTAATTTCACATTCTAGTCTCGTTAATCCATGTCCTAGACCTTTTAAACTACCTTGGGATTCTTTTTACATCCTCTGATTCTTCCTAAATCTTTCTTCTACCTAGAACACTGCCTATGGACACCTGGGTTCTCAAGTTATTATTTTATGAATAGCATAATTTATCAACTATAGATGAAGTATAAACTAATTAAAAGATTATGTTTTAAACTCACAAATTAAAGGTAGTTTCCATTAACATGGCATCAGTAAACATAAATACACCTGTGTGAGCTTTCTTCTAAATCTTTATAACACACAAACATTTTGCATCTATTAATTGTAATTTAATCTGTTGTTAGTGCTTACCCTATGCCAAGAACTGTGGCATGCTTTGTCTAACCAGAGTAATTTGGAACAACACCTGCAAGATTCCTGAGAGTGGCAACTTTGCTAATATGATCTCTCATTTGCTCCATCTGTCAGTAACATCTACATCAATGGCTTTTTTGACTATGACACATTTCCACCTCTCTTCCACTTGTTTTCAGAATGAAATTACGGAGAGCACATCTTCTCTTATTGAGAACTTCTTCTACCATTCTTCCTATACACCCAGAAGATGTGACCATGGAATTCTCCAACACACCACCAGACACTGTTTATTAAGCAGTGCCTAGAGTCTATCTGATTCTTTCTATCAGTCCTTGTATTATTTGTTTATTTACCTTCTTTATCAAAGCGAGAACAGGCAGACATTTGTCAGGTGGACAGTGTTCTGTATCTGAAAACAACAAAAAGGACATTGATATTATTGTCTGTGTTGTTTATACTTAAGATCTGCCTGGGAAACAAAAACAGAGTAAGGGAGATTTCCTATTATATAATGCGCTACTGTGCAAGCATAAGAACCACAATTTGAGTTCCTAAACCTCCTATTAAAAAGAAATAAAATGAAAATACAAAGACTATAACACTCACTGTAATCATAGTGCTTGAGAGATGGAGGCAAGTGGCTCTCTAGGCTTGGCTAGGTAGTTCACCTCACCTTATTGGTAAGCTTCAAGTCTTATTTCAAGGAATAAAGAGGAAGAGACCAGAAAGATGATTTAGCAGTTAAAAATCTGTGAGGTGTCACAAAGGACTCAAGTTAGCTTCCCCGCAACCATGTTGATGGACCACAACTGCATATAGTTCCAGCTCCAGAAGAACAACACTTTCTTCTGGCCTCAACTGGCATTTGTATACATGTGTACACACCAATACACACCACACACACACACACACACACACACACACACACACACACACACAGTCATCTTTTACTTTAGATAGTAACAGTTTACAGTTCAAGTTCATATACATGTGTTCTCTATCTAATCACAACTATGAAATTTGTTCCTCTTTCTTTCTTTTGATTTTCCTGATATTTCTTGAAATCTGTCTTCCAGGCATGCTATGGCCATTTTACTCTTGAACTTTAAGTAACCACTTCCTTTATAAAACCAACACAATATTGGGACCCTTATACACTCTCTTTTTTATATTTATTAAAAATTTTCACCTCCTCCCCTCTTCCCACTTCTCCTCCTCTGCTCCAGCTTATTTTTCTATAAGCTAGATATAATATCCACACAAGAGTCTGAATAGGTTTTACATGAAAATAAATTTTCAAACCTGTTCCCCACTGGTGGGAGGTAGATTAATAGCTTACGATATATAGATATTTATCCACAAATCCTGTGAATATTTGGCCTTCACAAAAGGAACCAATCATCTAATCTAAAAAGAAGATTAACAAGGAGTGCTTTGAGTATTCTTCATGAACTCAGTTTAAATTCTAGTGCTCCTGAGAAAACAGGGTGTTCTGTTCTGTTTTGTTTTAAAGAATGATTGGGAAGAGGTGTGATAACAGAAGAAAAGTCAAAGTAGCTGCATTATCTTAGGTCTTGAAAGAAGAAGGGTGAACCTGTGACGCTTGGAAAGAGAAAAACAATAAAACAAAAACAAGTTTTTCCTAAAGCTTTTAGGAATGGATGCAGCCCAGCTGTGACTTTAGCTTTAGTCTGGTGAGACCCCTTTCAATAGTATTTGTACGATTTTGAGCCATGTCATTTGTGTAAATCTTTATTCTAATTTATTAAAAATCCTCCACTCTCTTATGGACTTTTGAAGATAACAATGAAGGCAGGCACTTGAAGCTCAGAAAAATTCATTAACTGCATTTTTATCTAGGGTGTAAGTTTCTGTGAACAATCCCGTGAACTTATGGAGAGAAGGGTTCCTCACTCTCTGCTTCAAGGTCTTTTTCTTGTGGTATGCAGCAGGGATCAGTTCAAAAAAAAAAAACCAAAAAAACCCCACTTCACTCTGAAGGACTTCATACAATGTAGTTGCTTATGTAATGGATATTAAGCTACATTTCCATTATGTACTTACGGAATTCTACACATAGCTATAAAAATTATATAAAAAAACTTTCGAGATTAAAAAAATAAAGTCCTTAATAAACTCTTTTTACCCCATGGAACGAGCAAAGCAGGAAAACATAAAAAGCAAATGCAGCCTGGGAATTTTGAGCTCAAAACTGAATCTCATTCACCAGCAGATTTTCAATAACTGAATACAAACAGAATTGAAAATCTAGATCTACTATGAAATGTTTTTAGTGAAAATCGAGTTAGAGTTGATAGCACTTTGTATTTCTAACACCAAATTCTAATAGTAAGCATCTGAACAAAGATATTCATCAGCAACAGAAAATGTCTCTTTAGTAACATAAACTTAACTTGATTGGACAAGTGAAGGAAGTCTTTTTAGTGCAGTGTTTTTTCTTCAGGAGTCTAATGTACATTAAGCATTTCAAAGAAGGGTCTGTCTCAATTACCTTGTCCTCTGTAACCAGCTTCTAAGAACAGAGGCTTTAAATAATGCTGTCTTATCTCTCAGGACTCTGAGGCCCGGCTGAGCAGTCCGGGTTCTTTGATGCCTCTTCTGTCTAGAATCAGGCTCACCTGGTTAATTGAGTATCCCTTCTCACATAGAATATATGTTTTTGTTTTTAGTCTTATTGTTGCCATTGTGGTTTTTTTTCCTTTTTTAACTAATTTATTCATTTACTAATTTATTTTTATTTCTGTGCATTAGTGTTTTGTTTAGCACCATTAATAAAAACTCAGAGACAGATGATATTGGGATTCAACCTGAAAACCAGAACAACAAAACAGTCATCCACTGGATCTTACCTCCACCTCAGTCTGAAAAAATGGTGATCCTGCCTCCAGGAATCTCAAAGTGAGACTGACGCCGAGAGCTGTCTCCTACCATTTTATAATCCTTTTTAGCTTTGGGATTAAGGGCGTAAACCACCACTGCCTTGTTTCTATGGCAAACTATTGTGTCTACTGGGATTAAAACTATGTAGCATTGTGGCTACTGGGATTAAAGGTGTATGTCAATGCTGCCTGGTTTGTTAGGCTGGCCAATGTGGCTGTTTTACTTTTCTGACCTTCGGGCAAGCTTTAGTTATTAAATAAATACAATATAAATGAAATGCCACTGGAATTTTTCCCTGCATGTATGTCGGTGTGAGGGTGTTAGATCCCCTGGAACTGGAGTTACAGATAGTTGTGAACTGCCTGTGGGTGCTGGCTATTGAACCTGGATCCTATGGAAGAGCAGACAGTGCTCTTAATCACCAAACCATCTCTCCAGCCCCTACTGTTTTGTTTTGGAACTACTTACTTTATATGTTTAATATCTTTATTCTTTTCCATTTACCAAAAGCTAGAGTCAAATCTAATAAGGAGCCCACAATTGAAGAAAAACTGAAAACAAATTGGACCATACATAAATGTGTGGGACATTTTCTTCATTAATGACTCATGGGAGAGCCCAATCTACTGCACGCAGTGGCACATTTAGTCAGGTGACCCTGGATTGTATAACAAAGGACTCTGAATAAGTTATGAAGAACAGTCTAGTAAGCAACATTCCTCCATGTCTTTCTCTTTACTTCCTGCTTCTAGGTTCCTATCTCTAGGTTCCTGCCTTGAGTTCATGCCCTGTATACCCCTCAATGATAGAGAGTGACTTGAGAATTGTAAGGTGAAATAAATCCTTTCTTCCCCGGCCTTCTTGTTGATCATGGTGCTTGATCATAGCAATAGAAACAGAAATAAAGATACTTAGATATCTTCATAGATGGCACAGCAGGTATTCTTAAGCCACTATAATGGAGTTGCAGAATTTCTTCCAACCCAGGCTATTCAAAACACACCACTTCTTCTCTCCCACTGTACTGATCAATGATGTGGGAGTGTCATATATTAATCTGTTGATTTCATTGGTTAAGCAATAAAGAAACTGCTTGGCCCTCATAGGTTAAAACATAGGTGGGAGGAGAATGCTGGGAGGAAGAGGAAGTGAGCACAGACTCAACAGCTCTGCTCTCTGGAGCAGATGCCATGCTACCCTCTCCCAGGCGATCGATGAAGCTCCAACCCAGGATGGACGTAGGCTAGAATCTTCCCAGTAAGCCCACCTTGGGGTGCTACACACAGATGATTAGAAATGGGCTAAATTAATATGTGAGAATTAGCCTAGAGGAGGCTAGATAGAAATGGGCCAAGCAGTGTTTAAAAGAATACAGTTTGTGTGATGTTATTTCAGGTATAAACTAGCAGGCAGCTGGGGTGCTGGAGACGCAGCCCCGCCGCTCCTATTACTACAGATCAAGATAAATCTCAAGGTTGGATCCAAACAATATGCATAGAAGCGTAGGCTGGGAGAAGAGAGATTTCAGTTGTAAAGTCCACAGACTGGTGGAAAGAAGTCACATCCATACTTGTAAACTATTAGTTATTATTATTAGCAAGTCTCCCAACTAACGTCATCACAGAACTTTTCTGCTTATGATGCTTGTTGCCAATCTCAAAATTTTTAGTTCACAGTGCTTATGTAAGGCTTTTCATCACTAGAATCCTTATTTGAACATTTAAAGATATATATATATATCTTTATATATTAATATATAATATTAAAGATATTATATATACATATATAATTAATATAATATATATTAAGATATATATCACATAATATCAAGAAGTAACATTTAGGAGACAGGTAACTGGGGATGGAGCAAAGCAATTTAATAAGGAAGTATTTGCTTAACTCAGAAAAGTGAGAAAGAGATCAGTGAGATGAGAAAGCAAAATATAAAAACACAGGGTAAATGTCCAAGACAGAGTCTGTGTATTCCAATTCACCATATATGCCATAGCTGGATGTAAAGATAGGAGCTAGCAAAACCACAAATAAAAAGTCAAAGTTTATGTCCCAGATTTTTATCACAACTTTGATAATTATGAAATTAATGAAAGATTGAACAATATACTGCATGTAAGAAATGAAGTATCCTGCAGAGGAAGACCAATTCATTCTGTACATTTTAGGTTTAGAGTGGTAGTAGAACTACTGGGTGAAAGGCACTGTGGAGATTTTAGTTGCCAAACTGAACACATTAACTCATTACTCATTATTGATTTAACAAACACTTCTGTAAGTGTGCAGTGACATGACACAGTGAAGGGTAATAAATACAGAGCCAGCCGTCTCAGGGTTAGTAGATAACCAAATAGGAGATTAGTATGCAATATCATGGTGGCAGAGATGTCTGGATGGATAAAAGTGTTTGTTGTACATGCATTGGAACTAAAGTTTGAACTCTAGAGATTATGTAAACATCCAAGAATGAAGACCTGAAACTATAAGCCCTGTACTAGAGCAGGAGGGCAGAGAAATGATATTCCCTTAGGATCACTGAAAAAAACAGAGTAGAGAATAAAGAAGCAGTGAACGTGAGTTCTAGGTTCTGTGAGACCTTGTTTAAAGAGAATAAAGTAGAGATCAATGGTGCAGAGTTCCTGAAATCCTCCTTCAGTCTTTGTGCATCCTCACACAATACAAATACACATCAATACACATTACACAAAACACACACATAAATATACAATATTGTAAGTGATAGATAAGGAAAACAAGAAAGTACCTTGCCTTGGCCCCTTTGCAAACTCTACAGTGTGATTATGATAATCCTGTGATGAGATATATGAAGGAATATGTGCTGGTAGGAACCAAAATGCAAAAGAAAATGAAGAGAAAAGAATAAACGCCATGTAGATAGCATTCCGACTCACCAAGTGGGTATGAAAAGAGCTGTTTCACTGTGAAAAACTGATGAAGCTGAGCAGGATCATCTCTGCACAAGGATCGTTATTGACATTGGAGAGCAAGTTATGGATACTGTAGAGAGTAACTCAGAGATGAAGACAGTATAATAGCAACACATATCAGATATTGTCATTAAAAATGAATATAAATTGCATGACCATGTGGGATGAAACGTATCAGAAGAGCTGCCTTCAGGTATGCTTATAATGGGAAAAAAGCACATAGAAGATAACTATAGATTAAATGATAATGGTGCTTCAATAAAATGACTTCTGATATTATATTACACTCATTAATCTGTGCTTCATTCAGTTGTCATCAGAGAAACTGTCTCCTTCAGCAGACAGGAAGAGATGCAACCTGTCCCTAGAACATGTACCTCTAAATTGGATGTCTCCATCATTTCCCTTCCCTCAGAACTCAGAAAACGCTTAGGAAGAGGAAGCAGAAAGAGTGTAAGAGCCAAAGAAGTAGAAGACACCAGGAGAGCAAGGTCTTCTGAATCAACTAAGCCAAGCTCACATGAGCTCACGGAGACTAAAGCAGCAAACACAGGGCCTAAATGGGTCTGTACCAAGTCTTCTGCTTATGTATTGTAGCTTTCAGCATAATATTGTTTGGGACACATGAGTGTTTGACCAAGTGGTTCTCTAATTCTTTTGCCTGCTCTTGGTGCTCTTTTTCTTCTGTTGGCTCTCTTTTTTCATTCTTGATGTGTTTTTTTTGTTTTATCGTTATATTTTATTTTATTAAAAATAGCCAAATGCAAGATTAAATAGATCAAAAGAGTAATGGTACTGTAATCAGCTAAATTGAAACAAGCAGATATTCATTATTTTCCATGCATGGTCATTAACTATTATTAGGAGAATTATCTTTAAAACTTCTTGACATAGAATCTGATATAATATTTAGTAAACATAATAAACACAGAATAGTGTTTGTCAGGATTGGCACCTGTAACATCATGAAGCCAATAGGATTAGATTAGAGAAAAGTAACAAGTGACAAGAAAGTGGATTCCTTCGATTCGTCTATATCCAACTACTTGAGAAATGGGTGTGTGTTAGATTGTACACTACATGAGAACTAAGGTTATGAACAGAAGGTTTATAATCCTCTAACTTTAACATAGGGAGAGTTACATGAATCATTCATGTCAACAATATATATTCACAAATATCTTTTATCAAACACTGTAGAAAAGAGACACCAACGATCAATGTAAAAGTGAGGAAGGCGGCCAGATAATGGTGGCTCGTGCCTTTAATCCCAGCACTCTGGAGGCAGAGGTGGGCGGATCTCTGTGAGTTCAAGGCCAGCTAGTTCCAGGACAGGCTCCAAAGCTACAGAGAAACCCTATCTCGAATAACTAAAATAAAATAAAATTAAAATTAAAAAGTGAGGGAGGCAAAGTGAGAAGTAACCAGACAGATCTGGCTGACTCTGAAGATGAGGGAAAGGGCTATGAACTAAAGAATACAGTGGCCACTAGTGCTTGCTAAGCTGGTAAATGAATACCACACAGATCAGGAAAGAACTAATCACACAAAAACCTTGATTTTACTTTCTCAGTACATATTTTAGATTTCTACTTTCGAGAAGAATGAGAAAATAACTCTTTTGTTTAACACTAAGATTGCTATAATGTAGTGAAGCAAAAATGCAAAAATAAGCATAAAACAGGCTCAAATCTAGAGTGGGGTTATTTTGGGGAGCTATAAAAAAAATCTTAAATTAGAATTGGCTACCAGTGGGTACAAACTCAGAATATAAATTGCTTTCCAGAAAAGCTTGGGGATCTGAGTTTGGATCCTAGAGCCTGAGAAAGTCAGTCGTGGTAAACAGTTCCTGTAATATCAACACTCATACCACAAAATGAATGGTGAACACAATGCAATTGCCAGAAACTCCCACTAGGCTGGTATGCATATTAGCAAGAGACTTTCTCAAAAGCAAGGTAGTGATGACCACTACCATAAGTTGTCCTCTGATATTCTCTCCGTGCACACTGAGACACACATGTCCAAAACTCACACACTCAAAAATGTGCACATACATCTCCCACACATGAACACACACAGACACAGAGAGAGTGAGAAATGGGGTGAGAAAGGGAGAGGGACACACACACACACACACAGAGAGAGATAGAGATAGAGAGAGAGAGAGAGAGAGAGAGAGAGAGAGAGAGAGAGAGAGATACAGTTCGTTTCACAGAAGTGACTGGGCATATACTAGCAGCTACTGATGCTACTAACAGAGAGTAGGTTGCCCCTAACAGAACAGACAGCTAACATTTCCTTGACACCCTGTGTCTGTTTTCACCATGGTAACCAAAACTGTACCATTCAGCTAAGACTTTTAAGATATAATAGAATTAACAAGCATACACAGAAAGCATGTCTCTATAGTGGCTTTAGCAATTCATTTGAGATCAGAATCCTTACTTATACTGAGATGAAGGACTGTCAATTTAATTTTTAAATCTTAAAAATAATTCCATTTGATAGCAACAAGTCCTCCAGATGTTCGGCATCCAACATTCATAGGCTGAAAACAATCTTTTATGTTAATTTTTTTCTTTTTACTTTTCTTGATTCTTTGTGGATTTCACATCATGCATTCTGATCCCACTTATTTCCCAATCCCTTTGAAGGGGTAGTTTCCTTCTACGTAGCCCTGCAACCTTCCCCCAAAAATGAAAAACCGAAAACCAAACAAAGCAAAGAGACAAAACAAAACCAAAATCAAAAAACTAATACAAACAAACAAACAAAGGAAGATGAAGTATCTTGTCCTGGAAGCTGTGGTGTTGCCCAATGAAACACACAGTTTACCCTTTACTTGCATCTTTACTTGCAAGTGTTCATTGCCAGTAGTCAGTCATTGGTCTGGCTGGAGGTCTCTGGTTTCTGCTACAGCACTGATAATGGGTTGTCATTGGAACTCTTCTTGGATATCCTGTTGCTGTCCTGTGTCATGGAGCTCCTGCTATTTGACATCTGTAGGTTCCTCCACTTCACATGCTCCAACAGGTCATAGATTTTGTAGAATGAATGGTGTTCAAAATGTATACTTATTTTAAAAATCTGGCTCTTGGGATTAGATTGAGTTCAGTTGTTAAAATGCTTGCTGCTCCAGCAAAGGACCTGGGTTCTGAGCATCCACATGATAGCAAATAATTATATGTGTCTCCGGTTCCAGGAGTTTTGACACATTTTTATGGCTCCTGTGGGAACTGCATATTCATAGTAAACATACATGTTTAAAAGACATTTTGAAAAAACAAATAAATAAATATCAACAAGAAATGTATGAGGTAAGAGTGTTTTATAGTTTCTTTAATGTAGCTTAAGGAAAAAGAATGTACCTAACAGAAAAGCCATATTAAATTCATGTTTTTTAGGTAAATCAGTGTGTATATGATTCAATCATGTGGAGAAATGTCACATTATCTCCAGGCACTGGAATCTTTTTTTGTGAATCTCTGTGATCCAGAAACTGTTAGACCAATTCTTCAAGCTTGATGCTGGAGCCTCTTTACCACTAGAAGGAACTTCTGGAAATTTTTTTTTTTTTTGATTTTTCGATATAGGGTTTCTCTGAAGTTTTTGGTTCCTGTCCTGGAACTAGCTCTTGTAGACCAGGCTGGCCTCGAACTCACAGAGATCCGCCTGCCTCTGTCTCCCCTGTGCTGGGATTAAAGGCATACACCACCACTGCCCGGCTGGAAATTTTTTTGCATCTTTTGTGAACCTTGACTTTCTCATTTGGAAAAAGGAGAAACTCTTTTATTCCCTGGTTTATATGAAATGTTCAATAATAAACCCTCAGTGGTTAACACAAAAGTCTGAAAACATAAACACATGAGTCCTGGTTGATTTCATCATCTCTCTTGCTGTGATCACCATTCATTGCCATTGTGGTTATCATTAATATTTCCCTGCTGATTTATTTCCCTGCATCTCTTCATGTAGCTTATCTGCTTGCCTGGTAATCTAGAGTAATTCTCTCTTACTTGTGTGATCACACCCCGTCCTACCACAAACTCTCCCCCTTTACCATCCGTCTTCAAGATGGCTCTATAATTCAATGTTCAGTTCATATATCAATACTTGTGTGACAATTTCACCAGCTAAATCCAGAAGACTCCTGTCCTTTCATTGTGTTCTCATGAGTGTTCACTAGATCCAGATCTCATTCTGACTTGCGGGGTGTGTGCCCTTCTGCCTCCTGAAAACTTTACATCTCTCAAACTCAGAGTTTCATCACGTCTTTGCCTCCACTGGTATTTGGTGAATATGTTCCTTTATCTACCTTATTCTATGAAACTACTCCAGATAAAGGAATCCTTAGTAGGAATGTCTCTTCCCTTAAATCTGCTTAAATCTCAGTTTGATAAGAAAAATGTAATAACTCCAGAGTATATAACATGATGCATTATTAGTTTTGTGGATTCAATAAAATAGTAAAAAGGAATTGGGTTAAAGTTTAAAGCCTTGATGTTGCCAGTAGAGAACACACTATTATTAAACAGCCAGTATTCATAAATTAGCATAAAGCTCATAGATTTGAATGTGCTTATCCTAAGTACCAGTTATATCTTGTAACAAAAGAGAAATAATTGTTTTGATCAAAACAGCACATTTCATAAAGCAATTTACTCTGCTTGATTTGCATAATTTCTAAAAAATATGCAACATGAATTTAGTATGTATTATTAGCAATTATCTACATTGGGTTTTCAGCAATTGGCTACACTGATATCTTTTCTCACTCACAATCTACAACTACAAATATTAATATGCAGTAGATGTAAAATTCTAAGACCTATAGATAGAAAATTCTTAGAGAATGTAGATTTTTAGAGTCAGCAAATATTTTCCTGAATGAGATGCATGTAATATAATTCATCCCTTAAATCTGTCAGTTTAATTAAAATAAAAACCATTGAGATGACTTTGATCAAAATGAAATAGGCTCAGAAAAGGTGGATGGAAATCATGGCTCAGAACTAGGGCAATCTAAGAGAGTACAGCTGAAGACAGGCAGAGTGCTGGGTGAATTTCTGTTTCTCTTGCTAAGTTTTCCCTTAACAAACTCATAAATATGTCTATCAAAAGTTCCACTTCAATTGCCTCAAAATTTCCATGGTTTAGAAAACCATCACAGTATTTCCTTCACAGTCTTCCCATAGCTAAACCTCAGTAGCATTTGTTACAAAAATAGTACTGAATACAATATATATGCCAACCATACATGTAAATTATTTGTCATTAGGAAAAAAATAGTACTAAGTCATGACTTAAAATCTTTTCCCCTAGGACACAGACTTTGTGGCAGTGGCAACAAATGACTGGTCCAGCTTGAGAATCATGCCATAAGAATGAGCCCACCAATGACTCTTTCAGGAGCACTGGGACCCAGAATCTTGATGTTCTGGAGACCTAGGATAGAACCAAACATAACTGGAGAAAAATAAAGTCAATGTAATGGCATCTAACAATATTCTGCTATAGTCATAGATTGGTACCTAGCCCCATAGTAATCAGAGAGGCTTTGTCCAACACTGATAAAAACAGATGAAGTGATCCACAATCAAATATTAGAGCAAACTCAAGGAATCCTGTTGAAGAGAGAGAACAAGGATTGTAGGAGCAAGAGAGATCAAGGAAATTCCAAGAAAACCCACACAAACAACTAATCTGGCTCACTAGGGCTCACAGAGACTGAACTGACAACCAGGGAGTATATATGAGATTAACCTAAGTTCTATGCATATATGTGACAGTTGTGTACCCTGGTCTTTTTGTGGAACTCCTAACTGTGGGAACAGGATCTGTCTTTGACTCTTTTTATGGCTTTTGGAATCCCATTTCTGGTTTGCCTTGTTGAGTCTTAATATGAAGGAAGCTGTGTAGTATTACTGCAACTAGATATGCCCTGTTTGTTTGATATTCATGGGAGGCCTGCCCTTTTCATAATAGAAATGGAGGCAGAGTAGATGGGGGTTGGCAGAGGCAAGATGGGCAAGAGAGATTAGGAGAAGAGGAGGCAGGAGGTGTATAGTAAATAAATAGATAGATAAATAAAAAATCTTTTGTATTATAAAAGGATTTAAACTGTAATAATAGGTGGATTTTAGGTAATTTGTCTGATTTTGGGAAAATAATATAAAATTTAGTATTGGTGGATGTACCTAACTGATGAGTTATGGAGCACTCTCCCCCTCCCCCCGCAATGACTTGAAGGGACAGTTAAAGATTGAGCCTTGCCTGTTCCATAAGTACATGATGGTGAGATCTTCTCTTTTCTCAACAGTGCAACCAGGCAAGAACAGAAGCTTTCACTTCTAGTGTACTTCCAGACATCAAACAAACTCAAGTCCTCATATTGATTATTTTGATGACTTAGGTTTAGTTTTCAAACTATGCATATATTGTGTCTTGCGTAGATACGTGCACTTGAGTGTATGCACCCTCCAAGTTACGAGGAGAGCTTATGCTCCCTTGGAGCTGAAATCACAAGTGCTGTGAGCACCCTGACGTGGGTGCTGGGAACTGAAGTTGTGTTGTCTGTATGTACAATAGCCATGTGTACTCTTAACCACGAAACCAAGTCACCAGTTGGTGAAACATTTTCATTTTCAAAACATCAATGTTTATTTCATGTTGCTTGTATTACAAATATATAGAATTATTTCTAATATGTTTAAATATTATCATACACTATTTAATTAAGAAAATATCTTCCACACATTGAAGAAGGTCTTTAAGATCTTTTCTGAAATTCAGAGGTGTTTTAGAGAAAAATCTCAGGATACCAAGAAGCTGTATATGAAATGATTTTTCAATAATATATGACCATACATAGACAGAGTAGAAGTAAAATTATGAACCACATGTATTACCTTATCAGGGGAAAGTTTATAAAGAAACATTTGAAGATGTCACACAAAAGTAAGTTAAGTTTGTTATCAATATATTGAAATTAACAGAAGGAAAAGAAAAATTCTACTATCTTTTCAGTACATAAACTTTTCATGAGTACCCAGAAATACAGTTTGTTGACTGAGATATCATCCAATAAAGTATTCTGACAACCAACAAAGGAAATAAGCTGAGTGACCCGTAAGCTGGGGGCTCCTCAGGTTGGAACAATTTTCTTTGACTCCCTTTTGACCTGAATGCTTTACTCAGCAGCCCCCTGAGGGATTATCCAGCTCCATCCCCTTTCACTTCCTGGTACCCTGTTGCTAAAATGTTAGGGAAGTGCAAAGGAGCATAAATCATTGCCAAACACAGTTGTGCAGCAACTTCATTCACAACAAGATATATTTGTATCTATAAAAATTTGTGTAGATACAAATTATGTAGGCATTAACATTAAAGTTACCTACAGCTTTCCCACCAAAAGCTTAGTTATATCCAACCAAGATGTCCTGATTGCAAGTACTAGTTAAACTTTTATCAGACTCTGAGGACCAAGAAACTTCCAGTGATTTTGAGGTTAAATGATCTCCATTCTAATAGCTGCTAAAAGGTGTTCTTAGAAGCAGAGTGAGAGTCTGCGTAGTGAAAGCACATGGCAATGTGTCTTGAGGACAAATTCTGTTTCTTTAACTTAAGCATGATAACAGTCTGCTTACTGTGATGGTTTTTTATATTTAGAATTAACTGTTGTATCACTTTCTGCACAACAACGTTTTTGGGAAACAGAACTTATCCTTGGCAGCTGTGTTTCTTCTTCTTCTTCTTCTTCTTCTTCTTCTTCTTCTTCTTCTTCTTCTTCTTCTTCTTCTTCTTCTTCTTCTTCTTCTTCTTCTTCTTCTTCTTCTT
>NW_004949103.1:12551522-12556823 GCF_000317375.1 Microtus ochrogaster
TAATAACACACCTATTGTTTCACAAGTTCTCTTGACCTCCTGACTCAGAAGGTACAAATGAGATCTCTGACCCTTTCTGCTTTAAACAGTCCTAAGGATGACTTGGAGGATGTGCATTTCCTGGTTAGATGAAGGGATATTTGCTAAGGCAAGCAGTTTCTTAACCTCTCAAACTGCCTAAAAATGGGCTTGATGGGGCTGGAGAGACGGCTCAGAAGTTATGAGCAATGGCAGCTCTTCCAGAGATCCTGAGTTCAATTCCCAGCAACCACATGATAGCTCACAGCCATCTGTAATGAGATCTGGAATCCTCTTCTGGCCTGCAGGCATACATGCAGACAGAACACTATATATAAGAAAGAAAGAAAGAAAGAAAGAAAGAAAGAAAGAAAGAAAGAAAGAAAGAAAGAAAGAAATATAGAAAGAAATAAACGAATCTCTTAAAATGGGCTTGATAAAATGGTGAGCACAGCAGTGGTTTTATTCGTCCTAGACTGGCGTTCCTTTCACAGTACATCTCTATGAGAATGTGAGGAGCCCCATTTCATCCATTGGCTAAAACATCCAGGAAATTCAGGACAAATCCAATTAGAGGATTGTTCTTCCACAGAATGCCAAGAAAGAAACAAACAAAACAAATAAGTGCAGTAAAAATCCCTTAACCAAATGATTTGATTAATTCTTTTGGCGTTCTGAACCAGGAATTCAAAACAACCAAAAACTCTCTGGCCTGATTTACACATGCACAGGGTTCCAATGTGCACAATCTTTAGAAAATCCACTTAGTTAATCAGTATATTTTTTTAATCACAAATCTTTGTTTTTTTTTTATTTTAAAAATTCTATTTGGCTTGAGTTGTTGTGGTCCTGGGGATGAGTCCAAGGCTTCATTCACACTAAATAAGCATTCAACTTTTGAACCACTTCCCAACTCTACTAATTGTTTTTGAGTTACATTATGGTCATCAATATTTCTCTCAGTAAAATAAAATTGCTATTTTTTTCTTATCTACTTGACTTCTCAAAACATGTAGAATATAAATACTGTGAAGTCTCACTATCGACTATTGACTACCAATGCAATACAAAAACCTAAAACAATACTGGGGACAATGTTGGTGTTTCAGAAATATTGTTTAAATAATGATTGGTTAAAAATTATATTTGTAAAAAGTGGGCTTTTGAATTTCTTAATATGACTCAGTAGGCTGATGAGGACTTGCTTTTTGTTTGAATGCTCTGCTATTAGGTTTTAAAATTCTTAATAATTTTATTTTTAAAAATGTGCTTTGTAGTTTTATATTTATGGAAAACAGAATATACGCATGAATGTGAATGAACAATTTTACTTCATCTGAAGAGAGTTAATAGCCTGACATTTCTGGAAGCACAGAGTTCACGGCACCATACAAGGGAGCTGGGTAAGTCTCAAAGCTAGTATGAGGTAAGTATGTTCTGTCGGGACTGAAAAATTAGGGTATCCTGATGTGGGATTCCCCTCTGTACGCTGTGAATGCCATTGGTTAATAAAGAAACTGCTTTGGGTCTATAGCAAAGCTACAGGAAGACAGAACTAGGCAAGGAAAAATAAACTGAATGCTGGGGAAAGGGCAACAGAGTCAGAGAAAAGCCATGGAGCTGCCAGAGACAGACGTGCTAAGACTTTGCTGGTAGGCCAAGACCTTGTGGTGATTCACAGATTAATGGAGATGGGTTAAATTAAGATATAAGAGTTAGCTAGTAAGAAGCTAGAGCTAATGGGTCAAGCAATGATTTAATTAATATAGTTTCTGTGTTGTTATTCCGGTTCTGGGTGGCCAGGATGAACAAGCAACTCCATACAACAGGATCCAAGAATGCATGGGTCATATTTTCTTTTTAAATAAGCTTTGTCCTATATTTGGAAAAGGCAATTCCATAAGAAATAAAAAGAAAGGGAATTTGTTCCTATAGTGCTTCTTCTTGTTGATGTTAATTCCTTATATTAGCTGAAGACTTGACAATGAAAGTCTTTATAGAGCACAAAATAAATAAAGGAAATTTAACCTCATTTTCCCATCTTTCTTCCCAGCAGTAGGCTGATGGTGGATGGTATTTGTAGAATTAATATGATTCAAACCTGAAATAAAAACACCCGAGTCAATATGGCCATCTTTTTTGTACTTTTCCTGCAATATCTATCTGTCTGTCTGTCTGTCTGTCTGTCTGTCTGTCTAGGTATGACCCACAAAATATGTAATACATATTTATGACAATTCTATATATAGCTTTAGCTTGGTTATTTTTTATTCAAAACTAGCATGTTCAACGTAAAGTTGACTAGAAATGTTATAGTAGTAATTTATTATTTTAATATTTACTTAAAATAACATTAAATAATGAATAAAACACCATACAAATGGAAATCATTTTAAAGGTTTCTTTTGTTTTCTTGTTTCTGTTTTTTTTGTTGTTGTTTTTGCTTTTTACATTTTTCATTCTAGCCCCTTCTTTCTAAAGAAGCAGTGTGACATTGTGACTTTTATAATTATATAAATAGCTCTACCTGTCCATGGGGCCCTACAAACAGACTCAGTCAAAGGCATAACTCTATATCTGTCTATTGTGATTTGAACATGGCTTTATTGTGCCATGGGAGAGTGATGTTGACAAGTGGTATAACTTCACAAGAGAGGGACTGGACTGACCCCTGATACTGAAATCTTCAGCTTCCAATATCACCATGTGACCTCTCTTTTCCTCTGTTTCAGCGCCATCCACAATGCCATCCTTCCCAATGAGACATAGCTAAGAGGAACCTCACAAGGTCTAGCGGCATGTGCATTGATTCATGCTCCAGATCTATGTGCTAGTTAAAACTGCTTGCTCCAAAGTATTCAGCTTCAACTACTTCATTAATAGGAAATCTTAGTGAACTACCGCATGGCCATTTCCATAGTTCTTTATCTCGGTATTACAATTTTTCTTCCTAAATGCCCAAATAGAAAATATTGTTTTATGGCCTGGTGGATTTTGTTTCCATTACAACTATTATTATAGTTTCTATCCCAACTATTATTATATATTAGGCATATGGCCTAACTTCTACTTCCCACTAGCCTTTGATTCTTGCTGTGCTAACAGAACTAATACATCATTTTCAGGATGGTGATGGGAATAAAACACTTACGGGAAGTTAGAATTATATGCATAAAGTATCTTCTGTAGGAGACTTCAAGACCAGATAGGTAAAATAATAAGTATTTGATATTGAACCATATGTAATGTGATATCCATTTAAAACAAACAAGAAAAAGAAAAATGAAATAACTTAAGTTTTAACTCAGCCATGGAGTTCAAATTTAAAATGACCTAAAATTCCATAAGAGTAAATATTCCATTATCAACAAGTAAAATTCACTAGACTGGAAAAGCTAAATGTTACTACCAGTAGCAACTCATTGAGATCTCTTAGGTGGAAGCTATTCACAAAAACTATTATCCACAAGCAACTCAGATATGGTAGGGTAATCTCACTCGGTAAAAGCAGGGGATAAACTTAGAATAGAGACAGTCATGGGTAAAAATTAAAAATCATCATGCTGACATTCCAGACACTGGTGAGGACTGCAGTATGGGCCTCTGTTTATGCACAGTTACAGAATATCAAACTAATTACTGCTATAAAGATCAGTCAGTGGGCTCAAGTACAGGATATAAGGTAGAGAGAATGTAGATACTATTTGGGAATTTGGAGGTGTTCTGAGATTCCTACAAGTACATCCATTGACTAAAACTTGGCAAATTGTGCACCTTAATGGGGTGCAGTTTTTGCCATAATAATTATGTCAGAAGAAAAGCGAGATAAATAATAAATACCACAATGAGAAAACTGAGTATAAGAGAGTAAGCACACAAACTGTTACAATGATGACCAGCAGTGAAGCCAGCACACATTCTTAATGGTCCTGCAACCTCAGAGAGAGCAGGACAGATATGTTGGTGTTGGTTTTTATTAAAGAAATGACACTCACGGGAGCTTTCTGCTTCTAGGCTGTCCATTTGCTATGGTACACACAGTAAATGTGATTTGGATACCTTTGTCCAAAACCACTTACAATCCTCCTTTTCCTGCACTTTTGATGAGCCCACCAGATTACTCACCTCTCTGCTTGAATCTCTACCATTTCCTGGTAACTGATCACACCTCCTGACCTGCTGATATACTGAATTCACAATCTTGTCAATCGTTTTTTATTTGAAGTACAGTAGTTAGAATTGGGGACTTTTACGCTTTCCTGAAATTATTAGTGTGTGACCTTGAATGAGTCATGAACTTTGTAGACATCAGTTCTTCTGACTATAAAACATAGTCGGTGATAACAGCAATAGTATCAATAACAATAGCAGCTCATTACCAGTTCTTGAGAGTTGCTATGCTACATGCAAATAGGCACGCTTCCTGTGCAGTACTAAATGAAATTGTATAAGTGTTACTGTTCCCACTGTCACTATCACACTAATATTGTGGACATCATCTTCCCTGATTTTTCTACTCCATTATTCTAAGAGGCCTTCCTGTGCAGGGAGTGTGTCTTGATCACCATCTCTTCAACACACAGAGGGATCTATATTAACCTAATGAATAAACCTGTGGGTGAGTCAGAACCTGGGCAGCTATTCACATTCCCTTGTTACCTGATAGTGACTAATGCGCATCTAACCATGCTGACCTTCACAAGTGCTGGGGAAATATCTTCTTTTCATTGCAAGCAGTCAAGCATGACCTTCATTTGTTAGGCCGCCTGCCAAGAGGAAAGTACAACAGAATACTGTTTCCAATTTATGTAGGCATTGTAAAAAGTAAAGGCTCTACAGAGATTTTGCAGGCATAGGGAACTTGGAGCTGGAGCAGTGAGCAATCTGGTAGACGCTCCACTGAGCCTGTTCAACATATCATATATCACAGCAAATCTCCAATTCAGAGATGACAAGTAGAATGTATCTTAGTCTGACTTCCATCCTTCCTGGGGAACAGAATCTCCAGGAAACTAGCTATGATCCTTGTTTGTCATTTTCAAAATTCAACTAGTCCAAGTTTGGTTGAAGTAACAGTGGTTAATGTTGAACCAAAGTAGTGGAACAACATAAAGGGATATTGCCATATTTTTGAGGTACAACTTTGAATAATTATGAAAATATTAATACTACTTTTCATAGATTTTGGTACCTTATAAAACAATTTTCTCAAGACTGTGTTTTCTGATTAAAAAAGCAACTTCCATCTATTGTAAAATAAGAAAAATATCTATTATAGAAAAT
>NW_004949103.1:12556923-12565200 GCF_000317375.1 Microtus ochrogaster
TCCTGCAAATCCATACTTGTGTACCAAGCAGAAGATAAGCAAGGCAGTCTCACACTTTGCATTAACCTTGTTTAGTAAAAAAAGAATTTTGTTTTAACCTGTTTATCCTCCACCCAATCTTTTATTTTTCCTTTCATGGACAGAACTGCTACAAGAAAAGCAACCTTTGGCATTAGGTACTACAAATTAAGACACATTGTAAAGTTCCAAGAAGAAGCTTAGATCTGTAGTCAGGGTGATACTGAGGAAAATAATGTGTACCCTTGCTCAGTTAATACTCAATTTTAGAGACAACAATACAGTAATATGTAAAAGTACACATCAACACAGACACACATATGATGTAGGTGGGTCTATGTGTTACTTTCATTGGTTAATAAAGAAACTGCCTTGGCCCTTTGATAGGACAGAAAATTAGGTAGTTGGAGTAAACAGAACAGGATACTGGGTAGAAGGAAGTGAGGGGAGCCACCATGGAGCCAGCTGCCAGGTCAGTCATATTGAATCTTTTCCGATAAGCCACCACCTCGTGGTGCTACACACATTAATAGAAATGAGTTAATCAAGATGTGAGAGTTAGCCAGTAAGAGGTTGAAACTAATGGGCCAACCAGTGTTTAAATGAATACAGTTTCTGTATTGTTATTTCAGGGCCAAAGCTAGCCATGCAGGAGCTGGGCAGGACAAAAAGCAGAACCCACCTTTTGTTCTAAGTACTCACTCATATCAGCATCTCAACTGCCTAAAGCTCCAACCTTAGGGTATCTCTCATCTTTTTCCAGATTCCATTGGCACCTGCACTAATGTGTACATACTCACACAGAAAAGTGAGTGAAACATGAGCAATTAAGGGAAAGGAAGCCTTTAATGTACTAACCACTCAAACCTCTTGAATAGTGTAGCTGTGAAATTGTTTCAGGTCTTAGAAACCCTGAAATATTAACAAATGAGGTTTTTGCATGAATGTTTGAGGTCCTATAAAATAATTATCTTTTACTTCCTTCAGTTAATTACAAAGTCTTCCAATATATGTAGCTTAAATTTAAAGAGAGAGAAAACAAAAGAGATAAGAGAGAAATGGAATAATCTCTGGATCAAAATGGTTGGACATGAACTATTACCTCATGTTACTGACACAGTATGTCACCCAGTTATCAAATGCACAGCGGACTATCAAGAAATTAATTTAATACTTGGGCTAAGAGGATAGATAATTGGTGTGGGAAGTCCTTCTGTAAGTGTCTTGCTTTTATTGCTTAATGAATAAAGACTCTGCATTGGCCTGGGATAAAGCAGAGTATACTAGGCAGGAAAAACTAAACTGAACGCTGGGAGAGAAAAAGGGGAAGTCAAGAGATGCCATGTAGCTACCACTGGAACAGATGTCCCGGAACCTTGCCACTGGAACCTTGCTGGTAAGCCACAGCCACATGGCAATACACAGATTAATATAAATGTGTTAGATTAAGATGTAAAAGCTAGCCAATAAGAAGCTAGAGCTAATAGGTCAAGCAGTGATTTAATTAATACAGTTCTGTATGGTGATTTGGGGACTGAGCAACCGGGAACAAACTTGCAGTCTCCTACAACAAATTCTTGCCCCACATGTGCTAGCTAAATCTACATAAAACCTGAGAGGGTTGGGAAAGGAATTCTGGACACTAAAAATCAAAGTTTAACTGCATTTTTTTTTAATGGGCTCTGCTTGCTGGTGGTATGCTGCAGCTCCTTTAAGAGAGGTCTTCCTGATTCAGTAGTAAGAAAAAACAAAAACAAACAATAACAACAACAACAAAAAAAAAAACAGAGGGTTTCTAAACAACAGCTTTCTGGGCCTTACTGCCAGCATGAACTCTGGCTCTTTGAGAAGACAGAGAATTTAAATGGTGTTTGTAAGCAGCGTGTTACAAACTGCTTAATAGCTTGACAGAGACCTGCTGCATACTTAGAACTGGGGTGGTGTGCCCACCTTGCAGGGGCAATGAACATGCCTTTATCATACTATATTAGGCAGGGCCAAAAGACAAAGCAGCCTTAGTACTAATCAAGCTGCCACTTAGCTTTTAAAGAAGTGCTTATTATTTTTAAAAAGTGCTTCTAGCCAGGCAGTGGTGGCACATGCCTTTCATCCCAGCATTTGGGAGGCAGAGACAGAACAATCTCAGTGATTTCAAGGCCAAGTCTGGCCATGCATGCTCCTAACCCTCAGGTTAGACATCCACTGATTTGAGCTTCCACTACTCCTTAAAATATATCTGAATTCTTAATTAACAGTTCACTAAATAGGAGATAAATTTGCTATTGCTTGACTGGATTTGTAGATATGATAATCATAAAATGCTGAAAAAATAAACTAAAAGCAAGATTATAAATTGCACTTGGCCTTAGACTTCCCTCAAGCTGTTGAAAACAAAAAGCAATTATTTATATTTGGGGATAGAATTAGCTTTTGTTCTTCCATCTAATCAATGCATATCATTTCTCTCTGCCTTACTCTTTAGATAAGTAGAGAAGTTAAAAGAAGGTCCCATTTCACTCCTACACTCAGGCTGGTTCATATTTTTTCTTTCCATATTTAATATATTGTTAATATGATACTTGTTTAGGACACAAAAGACATATGTCAGAGGAAGCTGTTCAATACCTATAATTAGTGAACTTGTTTTATTTAAGCCTCTATCACAAACAGAATTGATTTTATTAATTTCTTGCTTCATTAAGTGTTTGTTGAATAGGTCAGTATTTGTATTAAGAATTTTTCATACACACTAGGAATTCAGCCAGGCCCAAAACTAGTTCCACTTAAGTATAGAGCAGTTGGCTTTGCATTTTTGATGTTTTAGGTTTAATTTTTCTGTCATTAACACATACATGTTTTGTTGAAAGTGTTTAGTTTTCAGTTTGGATATCTGGAGCATAGATATATTAGTTCAATCTTTAAAATGTAACATGAGGCTGAATTTATTTATTTTTTTGCTTTAGTTTATTAAGGTGGTAGACACACACACAAACACCAAGAACATTCTAGAACAGGTTCATTGAAAGTAAAGATACAGTGTAAATATACTATTTTCCTTCATGGTCTCTCTTTCTCTCTCTCTCTCTCTCTCTCTCTCTCTCTCTCTCTCTCTCTCTCTCTCACACACACACACACACACACACGATCATAGAGATAAGTTGAGTAATGAGGCCTATCACTCTAGAAAAACAACTTTTCCCAAAGAAATGACACCACGATTGAAAGAAGAGAAAGAAAACATATAAAAACAAGCATGCTGGTGGTTCTTTTTAATTTTCCTGGTGCTGGATACCACTGGCTAAATTTACTGCTACTGAAGAGAATGATGTCATGAATAGAGCGGTCTTCCTGTCCCACCTCCATCTACACAACAACAATAGAAAGGCAGATAAAGGTCTATCAAGATCAACACAGTAATATAGATAAGGGTCTATCACAGACTAAAACAGAAAGATAGATAAGGATCTATCACAGATTAACACAGAAAGATAGATAAGGGTCTATCAAGATCAATGAATAGCTGTAAGAACACGAACCAACACGAAACAAACTCTCACTAGAGGAATGAATGTTTAAAGCAGAGAAAGGAGAGAAAAAGGGCAGGAACTCAAATGAAGTTCTGTTTTTATCTATTTTACAAAGAGAAGAATCAGGACAATATTGATAGGTGGGTAAGAAAAGCTATCCTCAATGCTTCAGGTTTTTCCAGGTAACCCACCTCATTCCACCATGCATGCCAACTCTTGGGCCTTGCTTTTGTTAAAGTTGTTCTCAAACTCTCTTCTTCCTGGGTGGGTAGACCCTAGACAGTCCATATATATTCCTCTATCACCACCTCAAGCAATACTGATTTCTGAGGGCTCAGAGGACCTTATTTTTCCTTGTTCAGGAAAGTTGTTTCCTACACAGTTCTCCTAACAATGAAACCTCTGAATTCATGGCATCATAGTGTGAGGAAGAGCCTTGTCGGAAATGTGACAAGGCAGTGAAATCTACAGATGATCCTGTAAATTGCCTCTATGTTGGAGTTTGGCACAACTACAGCAACAGAATTATGAAAAGCTATATCAAAATCTTAGCATGTATCTTAGCATAGAGAAAAACTCTCAATGGTTGTTGTATCTCTGCAAATTTGACAGTGTTATGCCCTCTTTCATGGAGACAAAACATTTTTATCCATCACTCACCTGTCATTTGAAAAGAACATGAAGGACTGAAATCTGTGTGCTCATTGTTGATCAGTAACATGCTATGCTAATGCCTTATGGATATGGAAGAAAGCATAGTGCTGTTCTATTACATTGCATGTTCATATAGAAAACAAGTTTTAAGCTGAAATCAAACTCACTTTTCTTGGTTCTCTGTTAACCTTTGACAAATTTCAAACCCCAGAGTTTCTGCAGGCCAGACCATTACTGGGGCCTCTTAAAATATGTCTTTGTAGGCAGCTTCCTGTGTGCTCTCATCCCAGCCACAAATTCTTTGATAGAACTTATCATGGATTATTTATGTTACTCTGAACCTCTAATGCAAATTCATAAAACATAGTGGGAAGATCCAGAGTGTCTTCATGTTATTCCTATATATATATATATATATATATATGATATATATCCTATATATATTCCTATAAATATATGTGAACATATTATATATAAATATATTTATATATATTTATTAAAATAAATATATTCCTATATATACGAATAATACCAGAGTGTCTTGGTGTTACTCCTATATATATTTATATATCCTATATATATATCCCTATAAATATATGTGAATTATATATATATATCTCCTACATCTTCTGCAAGAGGCTTCCAGAATCACATCTATGGAGTAGTCTCATACACACAGTCATAGCTGAGTCCTAATTCTTAAGAAGATTGTGCTGTGCTTTCCATCATTTAACATATTTTGTTTCCTCTTTTATGACCCAAGCTGCTTATTTGGCCTTCTGATCACAGCAAATTTCTAACAAAATGTTCTCTTGAGGAGGAAAGGTATACAACTAGCTTCCATTCATTCTATCAAGGCTATTTGTTGAGGCTAAGGCTGGCCTACTTTGAGGAAGAATCTATTCATTCTAACCACAAGCCCACTGAGGTATGAACAAAGAGCCGTTGAAAGGCTAACTGAAAGAATATACACTCCAATAGGTTTAGTATTATTACAATGTCACTGTCATATACTCCAACTTCAGACTTAACTTCTTTCAAATATTTGTGATTAAGAAACGGATATAATTGGTATTGAATTTTCATAAGTCATTTTTCTCTTGGATTGTATCTTATAAACTAATTTAAAAGGACATCGTTAAGAAAATCCTAAACATATTTCAGCATAGCACTTGACAGAAACAAGTGGCATATTCCACATTGAGAGCCCAAGTAAGGAGTGAAGTAAGCCCAAATAAGAAAGAAACCTATGAGGAGAATTCACTGGTTAAGCATAAGTACAGAAAGCATTTTATAGTATCAAGCAATCTGTTCCTTCACATAACATGTGAATTATTGATGGGGCTATTCAGCATTTCATTTCTTTGAGGCAGTTGGGAAAGTCTGCCCTGTAACCTGCCTTTGTTGGCATTAAAATAAAATGTGTTCATCCAACTGAGGATGCGTAAAAAGCAAATGGACGATTAATATGTTTCCTGAAGTCTGTATGTATAACCTCCCATGTTACAATTGTATGTAGGCATCAATAAAATTATATTTTACAATAATATGGTGCATAAGACAAGGGACATAGTACCAGTAATTCTCCCCCACCCACATTTCCAGGATTGTTCTCTCTCTTCCTTCTTTTGAAAATGTGATTTTGATGTTCCTGCCTGCCTCTTCACATTCCTCGCACTATTCATGGTCATGATGGCATTCTGTGTTGTCAGGATATTCAGCCTTCATTCTAACACAGGCACAGGCTGGATTATCAGTCATTTCCTCCTATGGATTTTTGTACCCTGGATATGCTCACCTCTGCTTGCAGAAATTATTAAAAATGAAGGAAGAACATTTCTTCAGTCTCTGTTAACAGTTACTTGAGGGTTAATACCCACCCAACAAGACAGATAAAGTAAAAATATAATCTGTTTTTCCAATCAGGAAAATCAACAGAACTCTCTTATTTATAGCTCTTTCTATTGTTTCCCTGTTCCTCTCTCTCTTAAGCATATCTGAGGCTTGGTGGAATTTTGGTTCAAAGACAGAACTGTGTTAACTGATGAAGGCCATGTAGCTTTGATTCATTGTGTTGAAAGTGTGCTTCAGTGTAGGCTTAAGAATCCTTCCAAATGATTGTTCTTCTCTTCAAAAATCTGTCTTCTGGAGAATTTATCAAAATGCAAAAATAAAAATACATTCAATAGTAGCTAAACTTTTACTGGAATTCTTCTTTCATATTGTTTTTGGATCTTTGTGGTGATCCTTAAACTAATTTTCATACATACATATTGGGCAAATAATGCAAATCAGGCCTTCTGCTAATCCCCGGAGACCATTAAGGTGGTTAAATAATGACCTGATTCTAAAACATTACTGTGATGATGATTAGCATGAGCTGAACAACTCTTGAAGTGCGTGGTTAAGAGAACAGGATTTCACTAGTGAAAATTGGAAGTACGATGCTTTTAAAGATAAGATAGATATATCAGATAAATGGGGTGTACATATTCTATAAGATAGAAAAATATGGCAGTGTGAAGAATTAAGTTAAAAATTCTTATGTAACAACGTCTGGCTGTGTCTATAATATACTTGCTTTTTCTGATAATATTACAAACAAATCTATAGGATTCAGGGTTAGTGGATGGAAATGTGTGGAGATGGAGTGGGGAGAAAGTAAAACCAAAGAAAATCAAACAATATAATATGGTGACCTGCTGAAGGACAAGTCGGCCAATGCTCATCCCTGTCTTTGGGGTAAGAATGTACCATTTCTCTTCTTTTGACAACAATATTCAGACTCATTGCTTCTCTACCAAGTATGCTTTCATTAATATTTTTTTCCAATTTTCCAAATCATTTCACTTCAATTTGGATAGCTCATTTTCTGGGATTCCACAATGATTTCATAGTCAATAGTTTATCTTGCCTAATAACTCTGTCTTAGTGTCTTTCAAAAAGAAGTAGTCACTCCCTTTGACATTTAATGGAATTATTATATCCAAATGACCCCACAGGAAGTTGAAAATATCATAAGTTAAAATTTAATAATTGTAATACTTCTTTGAGAGAATGATTTTTTGCAGTATACTATCTCAATAATGAAAGACCTAAGTTAAGTATCAGAAAAATCCAGTATCACTAGGCTAAGACTTATAAATTTGCTCATGTATTCATTAATTTAATCATTTATCATGGTTTTTGTATATTCAATCTATAAAATACACAAGTAGACTCTTTGGTCACACAAAAATGTTACTTTGCTGAAAGAAGGGGAACCATAAAGTAATAAAAAGAAAGGATATGATTTTAAATAATATACAGGTAATTCAAACATAAGCATCATACAGATCAGAAATATTGTCAAGGACTGCCTCACCTGTGGCCCATACCAACTCTTTGGCAAGGTTTCTCAGTTCACAGTGTGTTTATTATAACATTGCCAAAACAATTGTAATACCATCTATATAACTTTCATATTTATTGTTTTGTTTCATTATTCTTTTTTTTCATTTTTTTATTTTTTTTATTGAGAAAAGGAAAGAAAAAAAAAAGAATCCGCCTCCTCCCAGCCTCCCATTTCCCTCCCCCTCCTCCCACCCTTCTCTCCCTCCCCCAAGCTCCTCTCCCCTTCCCTCTCCAGTCCATAGAGCAGTCAGGGTTCCCTGCCCTGTGGAAAGTCCAAGGTCCGCCCCCCTCTGTCCATGTCTAGGAAGGGGAACAACCAAACAGGCTAGGCTCCCACAAAGCCAGAACATGAAGTAGTGTCAAAACCCCGTGCCATTGTCCTTGGCTTCTCATCAGCCCTCATTGTTCGCCATGCTCAGAGAGTCCGGTTTTATCCCATGCTTTCACAGTCACAGTCCAGCTGGCCTTGGTGAGCTCCCAATAGATCAGCCCCATTGTCTCAGTGGGTGGGTGCGCCCCTCGTGGCCCTGACTTCCTTGCTAATCTTCGTTATTTGCAAATGATATAATAGTGTACATAAGCGACCCCCAAAACTCCACCAAAGAACTTTTACAGCTGATAAACAGCTTTAGTAATGTGGCAGGATACAAGATCAACTCCAAAAAATCAGTCGCCCTCTTATACA
>NW_004949103.1:12566381-12572658 GCF_000317375.1 Microtus ochrogaster
AAATTAATCCATTTATTTTATCTATGTTCTTTCATGTGGTTTGCTCCCTCATCTCTCCATATTGCCCATCCTGCTTCCTTAGTGTTTGGGTGGCTACTCTGCTCTTCTTCCTCCTACAGTCATCTCTGTCACCAGAAGTCACACCTAACTTCTTTCTGGCTATTGGTCATTCATCTTTTTAGTATATCAATAACAGCAATATTTTCCCACACAGTGTACAAACATTCCTCAAAAGAGCTATAGGGAAATTTCCTCTGGTAAGCACATCATTTAATGAATAGGTATGATATCTGATAAAGCCACATGCTTTTAATTTGTTTTCCTTTGCAGACAATTATGTACTAGATATAATATAACAAAGCATGTTTTCTTAATACATTATGTACCTCCTCATGCCCAGTGTTTTGATTTTCTTTAATAAGAGTGAATCTTTGAAAACAAGCACAGTGTCCTACTTCACTCTAACAGTCAACTTGACACAGCCTAGAGTCATCTATGGAGAAAACTTCAATTGACAATTGCCCAGATTAGATTGATCTGGGTTCATATCTGTGAGAGACTGTCTTGGGTGTTATTTAATATAGAAAGACCCCACCAACTGAGAGAGGTACTATTCATTATGTAGTTGGTCTTGGACTCTATAAAAAAGCCAGATATGACAGTTTGAATGTAATCGGCCCCCTAAGCTCATGGGGAGGTGTGACTTTGTTGGCATAAGTATGGCCTTGTTGAAAGAAGTATGTGACTGTGGAGGCAGGCTATGAGGTCTCCTAAGAGATGAAATGATACCCAGTATCTCAGCACTTCTTGTAGCCTACAGGTCAAGGTGTAAGAACTCTCAGCTCCTTTTCCAACACCATATCTACCTGCATGCTGCCTTTCTTCCCATCATGAGTATAATGGGCAAACCTCTGAACTGTATGCCATCCCAATTAGGCATTTTTCTTTATAAAAGTTGCCATCGTCATAGTGTCTCTTCACAGCAATAGAAACCCTAGGACACTAGTTAAGCGTGAAACAGCAAGGAATATTCTTCCACACTTCCTGCTTCTAGTTCCTGCTTGTGTTCTTTGTCCTTCTTTCCTCAATAGTGGACTGCAAACTGTATGTTGGATAAACCCTTTCCTTCCCCAAGGTACTTTGAGTCATAGTGCTTGTAGCAGCAACAGAATGATAATAGAACACATCATAAATGAGCTTAATGTCACATTTTCAAACTTATATCAATGGATATACAAGAGCTTTTCATCATTTATGTATGTGGCGATATTTTAAATATAAAGCATGATAATTGTTCTCTCAATACACTAGCTTTGTTTTTACATGCCTATTAAAAAGAGCTATGTAATTAGTTCAATTAGTAAAATCTAGTTAAACTATGAGATTTAGCTGCTCTGACTATGAGCTCCAACACAAAGTTTCCCTTCTGTTTGATGGAAGTTAATTAATTAATGCCCCTGAGTCTTTGCTTCTGTCTTAAGCAAACAACACTAACATTGACTAGGCATTCATAGTTTATATGGCCAGTAAGTTAGGAGGATTTTAAAACACAGGATCATACAAATAAAAGAACATTAGATAATTTTAGGAATAGTAAAGCAGTAACAAGATCAACAGTAAGAAAAACTCTAACAGAATAATCCAAACTAACATAAGAATGGCTTCATTATCATGGGGATCCCAGTAAATTGCCTATCTGAAAAATGGAGAAAAATTCTCTCTGCCTTGGCTACCTCTGGACATTCACTCTTTGCAAGACATATGAGGAGAAGTGCTGGATATGACCAACCTAGGAGGTACATATAATTTATGAACCACATGGAAGAAGGTATTTTTCAAAAGAGACTTCTCAGTTTTTAACATGCCAAGGAAAGCTCTTCCCACAAAGGACATTTCCATTGTCAGATTTGAGTCATGAGTCACTATAGGAGTTAGCTCTGAACCTAACAGAGGCTACTGAAACCTCCTTTAAAATGTAACATTTTACACGTTGTATAAGGACTTAGGAATATAAATGAGGAATGCTGTACTTCAAAGGTGGGAGGATTGCCAATGTATTTTTCATTTGTCCACTGATAGGTTTATCGTATTTGAAATTAAAATTTCTTTGTATGTCCTGTATCTTTTTACTTAATTTGATTTCCTATGAGTAGGGGAAGGGAAGGAAACACATTATTGTAATGCATTTTCTCTAACAATATTGGTTTATATCAGGTAGTATTACCCAGAAGCAATGCAACACAGTAAAGTTACCTTAGGAATTGAAGAATCTTATTGACAAAATCATGCAATTTTGTTCTCAGAGTGTTTCCATTCAATATTTATAAGAGAACACAACAATACATAAAACATGTCCATGAAACAATCTCAATATTGAGTCACAAACCAACATAAGAATTCAATTTATAACTGGTTGTTTCCCTAAAAGCATAACCCACCTTCCCTACATCTACCCTTTTTTTGTCATCCTGTCCTAAGTAGATAGATCATCTAAAATTGGCATGACCTCACAATTCCTCACATACAGGTCAAATCATCCTGTACAAGAGTGACTTTTCAAGTTACAATTAATCATATGTATGTAGGACTTCTAATTCTGAGCTTGTATAGTCTCACTAATGAAAAGTAAGCAACAAAAATAATCTAGTCAGTATATAGCTGTATGTTCCCATATGACTAAATTCTGTCTATCTCCAACAGCTTGATAAGAACCAAATCATCTGACTGCATAAAAGGTACCCCAGATTGTTTGGTCTAGAATATACAGACTAGATTTTCTGTCCTAGATGCCACACCAATGGATGTCTACCTATACTTTCTTTAGACAGAAGCTTTTCTCTTGCCCACCAATTCTGAATACCCTTTAATCACTTCCCAAATTACCACACAGAGGCTTAAAAATAATTATAAATGTTTAGCCAATGGGTCAGGCTAATTATTAGCTAGTGTTTACACTTAAATTAAAGCATTTCTATTAATCTATATATTGACACATGTCCATGACCTTACCTCATTTTCTATATTTTTTTATTTCCAGTGACTGGTTGTCATCTCTCAGACTCTGCCCATCTTTACCTCTATTTCTGTTTGGATTTCCTGCCTGTCTCTATTCTGCATTGCCATAGACCAAAACAGCTTTATTTATCAACCAATGAGAGCAACACATATTCACAGCACACAGAAAGACATCACACATCAACTGTCATCCCCACTATTACATTTTCTTTAAGCCTGTTCATTACCATTATCTTACTGCACTAGTATATACTAACATTAATTAATCAGATTATAGATTACAGATTTTTAATTTTGTCTTACTTGTTTTCTGAACTATCACCATCATTAGTAATTGAAGCTATCAACAACTTGTATAATGATTTATACAATGGCTTATTACAATGTAGTAGCCATTTAAATGGTTTTATTTTCAAATATATTATTTACTTTGAAATGGCAGCAGACAGTATTGTGGCAATAATCTAGTTCCATGAAAAAGGTCAAAAAATACTTACCAAAATACATGCAAATATCTGTCTCTATACATGATAAAAGATGTAAAAATTGCAAATCAAAGAGTTTGGAACTAAAAATGGTAAAGAAGTAACTACAAAAATACACTGTGCATCAGAGCAAAGGAACAACACATGCTTTTACTAAGTTGTAGCTAATCTCAGTGTCAATACAGCTCACCTCTTAGTACTTATGTACTTTGTGAAGGTGAAGTGTAAAGGAAATAAGCACAAATCTAACACATGCATTAGTGGTGAAAATCTAATTACAACCTACATTGAATGACTAAACAAATAGTGTTAGTACTCACTCTGACCATCCTAATTCATTTCCTTATTTTATGTCTTTCCTAACAATGTCTTTAAAGTTTATACTGTAAGTGTTATAAAAGGTAGCAGTTGAATCATATAACAAAACTATTTATCCACCTAAATTTTCTTATTCACATTTCTGATTCATATAATTAAGGTATTATTTCTCATAACTAACTTATTTTGAGTTATTTTAAGATAAGTTCTCCGAAATTATAATCTATAAGGGTAGAGCACTTGCTTTATGGTCCTATTTAACTGTTGACATAGGATTCTAAGCTTCATTATAGATAATGTAAGAAATTAGGCATATACTCAGTGGTGGTGGCATATTCATTTAATCCCAGAACTCTGGGGGTAGATGTGGGTGAATATCTTTGAATCTGAGAGAAAATCTGATCTACAAAGCAAGTTCCATGACAATCCCTGACCCCCCAAAAAATACAAAATTAAAAAAAAATAAAATAAAGTATGCCAATCATGTAATAATCATTATACCTTACTTTGTGTTGCTCTGTGTTTATTTTCTAGGACCATTATTTTAAAAAGTGTTTATGATGGAGAAGAGCACAAACCAACAATCCATTTTCTCATAGTTCTGAAGTTTCTGAAGTATGGAGGTCTGCATTTGAGATGCCAGTTGAGTTGTTTTTTGATAAGGAATTGGAAGTGTTTATTATAGAGTTCTCTTTGTGACTTGTAGATGGCTACTGTTTTCCTGGGTTCCTTTATCTTTTCTTCCCTGCATTTAAAGATACATTATTTTCCTTAATTGATTGAGATTTTTGTAGAATTTCTTTTAATCCTATTCATCTCCATTCCTCACCCCAACTCCTCTTTGATCTACCCCCTGCCTTCTTGCCCCTCCTCTTTTATCTTTTTGTTTTTTTTTTAAATTGATTTTATTGAGCTATATATTTTTTCTGTTCCTCTTCCTTCTCCCTCCCCTTCTACCCTCGGCTATAGTCCCCATGCTCGCAACTTACTAGGGAGATCTTTTTCTAGTTCCCATATAGATTAGATCTATGTATGTCTCTCTTAGGGTCCTCTTTGTTGTCTAGGTTCTCTGGGATTGTGATCTATGGGCTGATTTACTTTGCTTTATGTTTAACAACCACTTATGATTGAGTGCATATGATGTTTGTCTTTCTGAGTCTGGGTTACCTCACTCAAAATGATATTTTCTAGATCCATCCATTTGCCTACAAATTTCAAGATGTCATATTTTTTTTCTGTTGTGTAGTGCTTCATTGTGTAAATGTACCACATTTTCCTTATCCATTCTTTGGTCAAGGGGCATTTAGATTGTTTCCAGGTTCTGACTATGACAATACTGCTATGAACAAAGTTCCATATGAAGCTGAGTATTCTTTCAATATCTGTAAAGAGTTGTTTGGGGATTTTAATGCAGATTATGTTGAATGAGTAGATTGCTTTTAGTAAGATGCCATTTTTACTATGTCAATCCTATGGATCCATGAACATGGGAGATATTTTCATCTCCTGATATATGCTCCGTTACTTTTTTCAAAGATTTGAAGTTTCTATCATATAGGTCTTAACTTGCTTAGTTAGAGTTATACCAAGCTATGTTATGTTATGTTATTTGTGGCTATTGTGACCACAGAATCAAGTAATTTGGGCTTATAGATGCTCACAGATACTGAACCAACAACTAGAGAACATACATAGAACTGACCTGTGCCCTCTGATTATATGTGACAATTGTGAGATGTAGTAAGGAGAAGCAGGCTGTGTCCTGGCGCCTGGCTAGCATAACACCCAAAATAACACAAAGAAATCTTATTCATTTAAACACTGCCTGGCCCATTATCTCCAGCCCCTTATTGTCTAACTCGCACATATTAGTTTAACCCATTTCCATTAACGTGTATCGCCACTTGACTGTGGTTTACCCGCATGAGTCTAACCAACGTCCGTCTCGGGCAGGAAAACCATGCCATCTGCCTGTCTCTGCTTTCTTCCTCCCAGAATTCTGTTCTGTCTTCCCCACCTATCTAAGTTCCTGCCCTATCAAAAGGCCAAAGCAGTTTCTTTATTCAACCAATGAAAGCAGCACAAATATAGAAGGACCTCCTACACCAGTGAGACTTGGTCTTCTTGTGGAACTCTTTAAGTGGGAACAGGGGCTGTCTCTAACTCTTGCTGGCTTTTGGGACCATATTCCTCACACTGAATTGCCTTCCTCAATCTTGTTTTGTTTTGTTTTTTTGTTTTTCGAGACAGGGTTTCTTTGTAGCTTTGGTGCCTTCCTCAATCTTAATACCAGAGGAAGTGCTTAGTCTTACTTCAACTTGATATGCCTTTTGTTGTTGTTGTTGTTGTTGTTGTTTTTATTAACACGCACAGGAGGCAGAGGACTGGATTGCAGGAATGGTAGAAGGTGTGGGGTGGGGAGATGATGGAGGAAGGTCATTGGTTAATTAAATAAAGAA
>NW_004949103.1:12572851-12576561 GCF_000317375.1 Microtus ochrogaster
ATAGGCTAGAATCTCCCTGGTAAGCCACCTTGTGGGCTACAGCAGATTATTAGAGATGGGCTAGTCCAGGTGCGAGAGTTAGCCTAAAAGAGGTTAGATAGAAATGGGCCAAGCAGTGCTTAAAAGAATACAGTGTCCGTGTAATTATTTCGGGGCATAAGCTAGCCAGGCGGCCGGGGTGCGGCTGGGGTGCTGGGGACGCAGCCCTGCCGCTCATATTACTACAGGGAGAGACACAGAAATTCTAGTCAGAAAGTAACATAAATAATTTTAAAAAAAGATAGAAAAGTGACAGCCACATCCACAGAAATGGGAAGGAGAGCAAAAGTAACAAAGAATAGATGTCAGTGTGACATTTATAATGCTCTATTATACTATATAGAAAAAAAATAACTGGAGAAGAATTGGAAGCTTGGAGGAGCTATGACAAGATCACTTGACTGAATGTTGATTTCTCTTTGGCATTATCAGTTGTGTCATCTCCCTTGTGCTGATATGCTAAGTGCTCTGTGTTGATTTTTGCCTCCTATTACTCATTTGTGACCTTTCAGCTTCATTCATGTGTGGAGTGTGTGAAGACTTCATAACTCTTTTCTGAAAGTGTGGGCAGGTGAGTAAAACTTCTAGCTTTTCCAGCACAGGGAATGACTGGTTATCGTGAAGTGCCTGAAGCAATATTTAGCACCTATGCTTAGGCCACACCCCTTCTTTTTTCTACACAGGAGCACTGGTGGTCTGCCCAGATGAAGAACAGAAGGAGGGAGAACATGAACAAGGAAGTCAGGACTGCGAGGGGTGCATCCACCCACAGAGACAGTGGAACTGATCTAATGGGAGCTCACCAAGGCCAGCTGGACTGGGAATGAATGAGCATGGGATCAAACCGGACTCTCTGAATGTGGCTGACAATGAGGGCGGACTGAGAAGCCAATGATAATGACATCGGATTTTGATTCTACAGCATGTACTGGCTTTTTTGGGAGCCTAGTCTGTTTAGATGCACACCTTCCTAGACCTGGATGGAGCTGGGAGGGCCTTGGATTTTCCACAGGGCAGGGCACACTGACTTCTCTTAGGACAGAAGAGGGAGGCTGTGGGGGAGTGGGGGAGTAGGAGGGAAATGAGGGGATGGGAGGAGGCAGGAAATTTTTAATAAATAAAAAAAAGAATGCAGTTTCTTTAGGAGCCTTTTCCTTCTCCCTGTAGTGCAGGGTATTAATCGTTTTATACAGTGGCACTAATCCCATTATGATGCTCCCATACTCAAGACCTAATGTAACAGGAGTTAATCTGAAAGGCCTGAGGGACAAATATCATTGCATTGGGATTTAGGGCTTCAGCATATGATTTATGGGAGAACACAAGCGAGCCCACAGTGAGAACAACACCTCTTGACTTTTCAACATCTTGATTTTACTTGGAATAGTTTTTAGGTGCAACTTGGAAATTGATAAGTGTATCTATCTATGATTCATAGACTCAGCTATTCAGAGAACAAGTTAATCTGCATTAAAAGCATATGGACAGAGAAGAAATACAATTCTCTACAAGGTTATTTAAAAAATAATGTACTAAAATGCATTTGCAGTTAAACCTTAGCATAAAATATACCTGATTTTGTGCAGTACTTTGTTTCTTGTCATGTAAAAAAGTATTAAGTATAAAATCATTAAATAGAAAAATAGAAGGTTTATAAAGTAAATGCCTTTAAGCTATGTGTCCCCCCTACACCAACCATCATGATGGTATATTTCCAGATATCTTCTGATCCCTCCAGTCACTCCTTGAGGCCAAACTTGGAAGTGGCGAGTTATATGAAAGATACAACTCACCAATTTATCCATTGCTAGGATACCCTTGCTTACATCCTTGTTCAAGTGTTCTGATGTACTTGGTTTAATTCTATAACTGCATAATGTTAGGTAGCAGAAGTTTACATTAGGGAAAAAGCAGCTAATCTAGAGTTTACTGTTGGCTGTCCTGATACACTCCCATGAATGTATCAAACAGTTATCACTTTTATAAAAGAAAATCAAATTTTCATAGGTTTCCTGTTGAAGGGCTATACTTTTTAATATATTACTTTATACCATAGTAGATGACTCTGCAGGATTTTCACCTCTCTGAATTTATTTGATGCATATTTCCTAGAGTAATGTATGATGTTTTAAATACATCTCTTTGGTCTTGGAGATGAGAACCCATCCCAGTTTCAGAATCTTACCTATAAATATAGTGCAAAGGACCTATGGGTATCAAGGCCATCTGAAGTGTGAGAACCTGAACTGGAACAAACATAATTCACACAATACCCCCGCTTAGCAAGACTGAGAGGAAAACTACAAATCTTCCCTGCAGAAGGAATTTGGTATCTTGTCAGTCAAATGAAAATTTTACAACAGACCTGTACCTGCAAGTTCTGCTTTGAGTGTTTGGTTCAGTCATTGTGTCTTTTCCACTCTTCAGGCTTAGGTAAAATAGCACCACTGGAAAGATAGATCCTTTGGTATATTTTAAAAATCAAGATTTTTTTTTGTTTTATCATTGTGTTAATAGTGGGACAGAGTAACAGAGAGAACCAATACACAGATAGATGTATACAAAGATAAGCAGTTAGACAAATGATATTAAGAGTAAATAGATAAAATATACAGGTACTTTGTTGAAAAGTATCACACACAGTTGTGATAGTACCTTTAGCAATTACTAAGATTATATTTAGAAAAACCGCTTAATAAATTGTACAAAATGTTTATGCCATTCATGAGAAGAGAATTATAAGGAGAGTATGTAATATGTTTTCTAAGTAGATGTTATGTCTCTCTGTATAATATATTCACAGCAACTGAACATTGAAAGGACACAGTATAACAGCAGTGCTTTTACGTGTTTCTGTATTTTCAAATTCGTTGATATGGATATATAACACAGCTCTGGTGGTAGAAAGCACAGAGGACATGTGAGAAATATGAGGACTGAGGTTTGGAGGTGCTCAAGTATTATGTACTTCATTTCTAACAATACTTAAAAAAAACATTTCTTTTCAGTAGCTGTTCTGTTGCCACAGAAATGCTCTGTAGTTGCTGTGGCAACAAGTGAATAATCACACTCCTGGAGCATGTCATGGCTCACACATTCTTTCCTCATGCAGCACCTCAGCTGAGGTCAAGAAAAACTCGACAAAGGTTCTGAAAGAGGCCCACCTGGTGTCCGCTCCAGTTCACAGATGAGAGCTAGAGACGGAAGAGACAATGCTTATGGCTACACCCTTGGTGACTTGAAGAGCTGATAAAAAACAAAAAAACAACAACAACAAAAAAACTAAACCCTCCATGACTCCCAGTGCATTTCAAAATGGGTTCATTTCTCATTCTTTGTATTCTTCTGTTTACTCATGTATTCATTTAATTCAAATGATTTCTTCTTTTACAAATTGTAGACTATATAATCAAGTAGAGTTAGCCAGCTTCCACTGGAGGGAGGGGGACGACAAGTTTCTTAAGGCCCTTTATCAATCTTTGAACACACATTGTGTACTGCTGTTACAGAGGCACAGAGAAGGCATCTTTGGCGGTTTCACATTAGGTATTGTTCTCATCTGAACCTAAGGATTATGTTCATTCTTGCTCCAGGATGCTCTTGGAATGAGAGCTACTGCAGAGAGAGAGAGAGAGAGAGAGAGAGAGAGAGAGAGAGAGAGAGAGAGAGAG
>NW_004949103.1:12577032-12578390 GCF_000317375.1 Microtus ochrogaster
GAGCTGGCAGACTTAGGGCCCCATGGCTGGAGCTTACGAATTACTTTTCCACCTCTGTTGTTTCCCAGCTATCTGTTCTGAGGGCCTGTGACAGAAAACTGCTATACAACTTCACCCCAGAGAACCATCTTCACCATTCCCGCCATACCAAAATGAACTGAAGTCCCTCAAGTTGTAAAGCTAATACAAATTCTTCCACCTTTTAAAGTTTTATTTTGAGAAGAGTACAGTAACAAATGGACTACATAAATCTAAATTGACCTATTTTTCAATAAACGTGACTGAAACCACACTGCCTTGTTCATGGCTGACAGTACTTTGAGGACACAATAGAGACACATACCTTGTATAAATATAACTGTGGAAGGGATAATAATGTCATTGCTTAAAGTCCTAATATACAGGGCTACATTATGAGTGCTGAAGCCAAAGCCGTAGATCCAGCCAGGAAGGGTTAATCTCAGTTCCTTAGTGAACTGCCAAGTCTTCAGTTTTTTTCATCTGAAAAAGAATTAATGGCATTATTTCTAAGGATTTTTGTGGAAATTGACTGAGACACATGCGATCAATGTATTAAAGTAAATTTAATGAATAAACAAATAGGAAATGATGGTATTTTCCCATCCTGCTGTGTAATCACACAATATCAATTCTCCTGGACCAGGACTTGGGCTTGTATCTTACTTAGCTCATGTTATTTAGTGAAAGAGACTAAAAAGCAGAGAGGGAGGGAGACAGAGAGCAAGAGGGAGAAAGTTACTCTAAACCTCTGTAACATGAGCTAGAAGGACACTTTTTTCCTCAGATCCTGCTTTCTCCTCACACTAAGATACACAGCACCCAACTCTGTAATCACATGCTCCTAAACTACAGAACACATAAGCCAGAGCTTCTGCAAATTCCCTTGTTCTGGCTCCTCAGAAAATGAGGGCAGTTCTCATAATAAATATTCATCAGCTTTTAGCCACTTCTTAAGGATCTCATATAAAATCCCCTCTCTTGCCTAGAGGTTAGTTGGAGTGCCATGACTTCTTTTTCTATGAATTGATACAAAAGGGAAACATAATATTCTCCCTACTTCAAAATTTTTCCACTGACCCCTTCCTTACAATGTTAAATTCGTGACTGGCTCTGACAAAAACTCTATCCATAGATAATGGACAGCAGCTTCTAGAACATCATGCCATATTGGAAAGCCCCAATGTGTCTATAGCCTTTTTGTCTTCAGGTAACAAGCTATAATCAAACCTTTGTCAATTTAAATCATTCTACCCCACATCTGCTAAGAGGATCACACACACACACACACACACACACACACACACACACACACACACAGAGAGAGAGAGAGAGAGAGA
>NW_004949103.1:12578490-12587988 GCF_000317375.1 Microtus ochrogaster
CAAAACTGTCCAAGAAATATTTTGTGAGTAGCATCACTGCTAAGAACAAGTCTGGAATAAAATATACAAAATATACATATGGTATTAGTGTGATATGTTCTCTATTAAAAAAGATTTAATTAAAAATTTTGGTTGGATGTTTAAAATGGGAAACTCATTTTTCTGCTTTTGAAGCCATTCCTTGCTAGATACTGAAGAACAAAGGGCCTTTACTACAATACTAAATGCTACCAACCTACAGATGATCTGAATATCTTCAGGAAATGAGAGAGAGCCCTAAACACTCTGAATGTGTGCCCTAACACAAAGCCCTCAACTTCCCTACATTTCTGGAAAGCAATTGACTTTGTAGAGTCTTATATCTGATGAACTCATTGAAAGTATCAAGTGTAACAAATATTGTATTTGTTTGAATAAAAGAGCAATCAGTAAAGAATGGGGAAAAGGTACAGACAAATGACTTGTCCCGCCAGGTGACACATGAGAAAAAATTTGGATGGATAGATGCATATTAAATATGGCTATTTATTTATGATATAAAAAGAAATTCCTACTAATATCCTGAATTGTCAGGAATTGATGTCTCTAGGTAAGGGATATTTTCAGATGTTATATACCTTGGCAAAGACAGTTTTTGCATGATTACGTTGATGATCAATACAGTTATTTTCGTAGGATTTCAATTTTTGAGTAGCATACTAGTGTGTTTCTGCTTTTCTGAAGTTTATGATCCAGAGTTATTCTTTTTGCCCAGAATCATAAAATATGCAAAGTTTTTAAAGAAAATATAGACAAATCCCAAGAATCCGGAACAAAGAATGACTTATTTGGGTGATAGAGAAAGCATCCCTAGAGAAAACAGTTATTAATAATTGTAATTAATTCTGATATGGCAATATCCACAAAGATATGCAACAGTGAGCTCAGTAATTTCTTTCCAGATAATTCTTCCTGACAAATAATTCATTTGGTTCCCTCAGATATGTTAATGAATTAAATAAAGTGCCTCAGATTTATTCTTCAACTGGTCTAAAAAATTAATGCCTACACCCAACATTCATACACATTAATCTCTCATCAGTTCTCATAAAACATTTCCTTTTAATTTTTTTCTTCCAGGGAGTTTTTGTTGTAATTGCTACATGTGACTGTATGAACTTGGAAAAATTGCAGCTTCTAAGTAAATGTAAGGGCATTTGAATTCCCTTATACTGATTGTAATTTGATTCTGATTTGTCTCTATCCTCTCTTTGTTTTTAATAAGGTATGATGTGTGCATTGAACATTGTATATCTAAAGAATTGACCAGAGAGAGAAAAAGATTGAATGGCATTTTCAGAGAAAAAGGGATATTTTTGTTATGGACCTTCATGTGCTGCCTTCCTGTGTTTTGTGATGTCACATACCTTCATGCATGTTTTCCTGGAGTTTGTGATGACACCTTCATGCCTATTTTCCTGTGTTTTGTGATGGCATATCATTATACAGAGCATGTTGTCTTTGAACTTATGTCATAGGCTGACTTCTGGGAATATAGGTATGCTCCATCATGGCTTTTTTTTTTTTTTTTAGTCTTTTGATATATTTGGAGTGAATAGTGAAAAATTTCCAGAAGGAACACTGAATTAGAAATCAGAAACTACATTTGAATTCAGTTGTAGAAGGAGCAGTGGGCTGTGACCCTGCCGCCTGGCCCCTGGCTGCCTGCTACCTTTACCCAAAATAATTTCATGGAAACTGTATTCTTTTAAACACTGCCTGGCCCGTTATCTGTAGCCTCTTATCAGCTAACTCTCACATCTTGATTAAGCCATTTCTAATAACCTGTGTAGCACACGACGTGGTGGCTTATCAGGAAGATTCTAACCTGTATCCATCTCAGAGAGGAGAGGTATGGTCTCTGCCTCACTGCCTTCTTCCTCCCAGCATTCTGTTCTGTCTACTCCACCCACCTATGTTCTGACCTATCTGGCCAAGCATTTTCTTTATTAATTAACCAATGAAAGCAGCACATAGAAAGAAGACCCACCTACATCATTCAGTCTTTTCTCTTACCTAGGTACAAAGTTCAGGCAAGTTAATGTGACTCCCAAAAGCTTATCATGTGCTTCCTGTAATATGAATTGATTACTTCTCTCTTAATAATTTATAAAACTTCTATGATGGAAAAGTATGAAAAATATTAAAAATAAGTTTAATATAATACTATTCATATAATAATATAAACATGCTATTAAAAAAGTCAACGTGATTGACAAATAAGTTTTTATTCAAAGCTCCAACTCAAAGCATATATAAAGAAGCCTAATTAGTATTTAATAATGAATGGAGTCAAAAAGTTTTACAAATTTAGGGGCATCAGTATCAAATGATTGGAATACATTTTGGGGACATATTTTTAAGACATTGGTTGAATGATTTCTCTATCTAGGATTTTATATTGGACATTAGCTTTGTTTTGATTTAACAAATTTACTATATGGATGTTATTAAAATTGGACAAAGTTAGAATCTACAAAATTAATTATCACATCATCCTTCTTCTCAATCATCGTTTTATTCTTATTTTGAACTCAGCAACTCTTTCCAGTTGATATTACTTTCAATGACTTTCTAATAAGTTTAAGCAAATTAAGGAAGATAATGACTACTATGATTTTTAAAATTAACTTTGAAATAATTAAGGAATGAGAAACTAATACCCTTTTAATCTTCCTTAGCAATTAAACAATGGATTTAAGTTCCTATCTCTATTTTAAGAATCATTATCATCTTCACTGTCAAAGCACTCCAATCGACACCTAGCTCATGGTTGTCACTTAGTAGATCATTCATTATGATGTGCCTGTTCATTATCATGGCTACTGTTGCTTCTCTAATTTCCAAATGCTTGTTTAACTAGCATTTCACAGTTGCATAGTTTCTCAGGCTTGCAAAATAAAATTCTCTTTAAAATCATTCACTGTCAAGCAATACAGACTCTTTCAACATGAAAGCCAGAGGATATGCCTAACTATCTATAGATCATATTCAGTCTGAGGATGTGTTCTCTTGAAATCTACAGTACTTTCTCTTTGATCAATGCTCAATCATATCTGAAATTGCAACTAACTTTTATGTTCCAGTGGCTTGTTCTTATTTCATTTGTGAATATAAACAGGATTTCTCAACAGCTAACTAAACACTTTTATATTTTATATACAGGTCTATCCACTTAGAGAAATAATTGACAGTCAGTGTGAGTTTATATTTTTTTTCCACTCTTGTTATACTGGAAGGAGAAATCAACTTTGTAGAAACATCAGGTTGAAATGTGGATGGATAGTTGTCAACAAATACTCAAATATACTAGTCGAAATAATTTTCTGCTTGACTGTTGATGTTTTTAATGCCATCCATTATTATCTAAGGCTGAGATATTATAGTCATTTGGTCATGGACTTCATCATTTTTTAAAAGTGAGACAGCTTCTAAATAAATAATTAAGATATCACAGTTATTGCCAGTGTCAGATAAAGTCAAACTGTGGAACTGCAATTAAAATGAAGAAAGTCACTAATGAAAAAAATGCAAACAGTATCAGAAAAACCAATTGCAATACATTAATTTCTATTGTGTGGAGGAACATAGCTGATAATTTATCACAATTAAAGAAATAATGAAGCAATTATCAAGTCATATATACTAACATTTTTATTCTTTTACTTAGTTTTCATATTATAAAATGATTGTAAATAACTTAGAGTTGTGGTTGGTACCAGTGTTCAAAGAGAGCTATAATTTACAGTCTGTAACCAAAAATTTCTGAAGCAGCACAATTAGTCAATCCTGTTTAAGGTTTTCTTCCTATAAACTTGTAGCTACTTTATCAATGAATTGTAATATTCTGATATTCTTAATATCTCATTCTAAACATATTAGGAGAAGGCACTTTTTATAAGTAGGGAGTATTGCTAAGAGCTGTTAGGATACACCTAACAAGATAGTAATGCAAGATTCAAACTTCAGGCACAAAAGTCACAAGACCTAGCCTAGAGGAACATCCTACCATCACTACACTCACTAGTGTAAAGTTGGACCCCAATTAATGTATAAGAAGAGTAAAAAAAAAAAAACATGAATGGCAAGAGTCATAGAGTAGCTACAGCATTCCTCTACAGGCTTCCCAAATTCTGTCATGTTGGGTCAAAAACCCTTATTCATAAATGGTATCAGACTATGAGATTGTGTCTCCTACTAACATTAGAAGCTATACCCATAAAATTTTGCTAACACGACTGATGTGGGAGTCCCCTCTATGTTCTGTGATTACTATTAATGAAAAAAGAAACAGTTTTGAACCTATAGCAAGGCAGAATTAGGTAGGCAGGGATAGCTAGGCTGAATGCTGGAAGGAAGAAGGGCAGAGTCAGAGAGATGCCATGGATCCACCACCAGAGACAGACATGCTGAAACGTTGCTGGTAGACCACGACGTCATGGTGGTGCACAGATTCATGGAGACGGGTGAAATGAAGATGTAAGAGTTAGCCTACAAGAAGCTAGAGCTAATGGGCTAAGCAGTGCTTTAAATAATAAGGTTTCTTTGTGATTATTATGAGGCTAAGCAGCTGGGAACAACCAAGCTGTCTCCTTCTTCAACACATGCCCACCAACACGTGGTCTGAACAAGGATGCCATCAATGAAGATACCAAACTGAGCCCTCGAGGCCTCAACCCTACATAAAGAACTGTAGGCAACTGGTTAAAGTTGGGAATAAGAGAGATGGTCTTCCCCAGGAAAGAGTACACTAATTGATTGTCAAGTGCCAAATGGCCATCCTTGAAAACATCATTGAAAGCATGTAACATTATATGGGCTCACCATTTTATATTTAGGAATGTGTCTGTGTATGGAAATACTTACATGCATACAATTAAGAATTAATGGGAAAGTCAATAACAACAGGGAAATTGGGAGGAGGCATATGGGAGAGTGCTGAAGAAAGGAAAGGAATGGGTAAATTTTGTAAATGTATTATAATCTTAAAAACAATTTAATAATAATAATATGTGATATTGTAGATGTCAAGCTAATAGGCAATATACAATTTTCCATGCTTTTTTCAAACACAGCATTACAGCTAAGCAACAAGCAAGGGGTTCAAGAATGTTATTCAGAACGTTCTCATAAGACATGATAGAGCCTCTAGCTTTTGCCAACAAACAATTCCAGGTTTTCTGTTCACTAGGGTACAGTGAGTACTTCACATTTGTTTATGACTACAGAGACCATAAAGTGTGTTCTTGGATGCCCCAAATATTTTCTTTCAAACTGTACCTTAGAGAGCTCTGTATATATCTTCAAAGATGACTTTTAAATGGATATATTTTCATTTATTCTCTCTATATATTCATCATAAATCAATACCAAAAGCACAAGTTGATTGACGTTTTGAACAACTTCCTGAACAAATCCATAACTAGGAAATGATAATAAAATACATTATTTTATTAATATCTTACCAAAATTATTTATGATGATCAAACTAAAAAAATACAACATAAAGAAAATGCATTGTTAAAACTAGTGGAAAATGCCATCAAAAACTAAGGAAAATTATTAGTCTGACATCTTAAAAATATTAAATACGCTAATTGAATTTAAAATTTTACTCGAAATAAAGTAAAAAAGATAAAGTGATTTAATGAATTGGAAAATATGAACTAGTTAGGAGTTGCATAAAACCTTAATCCCATCATTTAGAAGGCAAAGAGGTGGATCTCTTAGGCCAGCATAATCTTCTCTGTAGTGAGTTGCAGAATATCCAGAGCTACTAACTCTGTCTCGAAAAACAAGCAAATAAGCAACAAACAAAGAGTAACAAAATTCATTCATTTGAAATACAATATTATCATTACACACTGAAAATACATCTGTGATCATTATAAACTACAGCTAATTTATCAGTTGAAAATAATCTCAAAAAGATAGTTCTATAAAGTGAGCTCAAATTTTGAGGAAAGATGCAGTCAGGATTCGTTCTCATGTATGACATATTGAAATCATATGAATGTAGATGTATATTTTCACATCACTAATTATCAAGATAGGAATAATTTGGATATCCAAGAGCTTAAGGTAAGCTAAATGTGAGATGATTAATTAGATACTCAAGTAAAGAGTATAACCTAGCACTTGTATATGTAAATATATCATTGAAAGGAGTGATCAAAGCTATGGAAGAACGCAGGTCATTGTCTTCTTTGGAGTCTGTATCAAGTGACCTTAATCTGAAAAGAAGTTGTAGTGTCTGATGATAGACAGCTCTCACCAGAGGCAGTGTGGAAGTAAGATGGACTAGTTAAGTTCTCCACACAGCAAGAGTTACAATTTAAAATATTTTATTATTTTTACATATATAGGCAAACTTGGAACAACAAAGGCATATAGTTGTTTAAATGTATTTACCATTTTTATAGATTCACAGATCCTAAATTACTGACATACTGGCTTGAAATAAGATCTTTGCTAAATGATGCATAGGTTGATTTGTGAGGAACGTGAAGTTCAGACACAGTAGCAAAGAAGAAATAAGGTGAATTTGTTTTCCCAAACCAAGTAATATAGCCCAGGATAAACTTTTAGAGTGGATTATATAGCACATGGATAGTCCTAAAATATTTTAAAAGATCAAAGTGATTATTTAAAATATAGAGTACCGCTTTGAAAATGTCATAAACAGAGGCAACATTGTGTAAGAAGTTATAGAAATAGAAAACACTGTTTTATTATTTATGAGTCTTGCGATAAGTTGTTCAAAGGCAGTAGGGGACAGTAGCAGAAGATGGAACCAGAGATATGGCCAGACTCTCTTAATGGCAACTTTAGAAACTGTACAAATGATTAGGATCTTTATATGGAATGAAATTCTGAGCCCCAGTAGGTTTTCTGAAAAAGAGTAGCACCATGAATTATACTGAATATTCATACTGAGTTTCAAGATATTTATGAAGCTATTAGGATAATCTTGGAGAGAAATGGTAGATTCATGATTGTACGTGAGCATTTGAGGTTATGAGAAGTGGCCAGATTTTTATTATATTATGAATGCAAAACCTCTGGGGAAACAAGTAAAACCAAAACTAAAGAAAAAAAATAAAAACAAAAAGATTAAAAGTTTCTTTTGATAGTCCATTATTATTTTACCATTCACTAAAAAGACACAGCAATAATCTAACATTTGTAGCAATATACTCTATCAATTTGCGTTTTGGCATTCCATTTGAATGTCCTATTATAATGATCCCCTTGCATATTTAAAGAGGTCATTCAATACACATTTTTGACTTGAAAAACACCAAAACAATATCTAGCTGAAAGAGATAATTCAAAACTGAAATATTTGGAACTCTGCTGTGAGACTTTGTCAATGAAATTAATTCAGTTTATTTATTTATTTATTTATTTCAGAGGTCCTAGTCATGTGTTTTCTTTGTTACAAAGTTTTCATTGTTTATACTCCTCCAACCTAGTCTTTTCATTGTTCCTGATAATTCTGTGGATGGGTGAAAATCAGGCTTTTCTCTCTGTTCAGGCAGCAGGATTTAGACATTGTACCCGGTACATTACCCCGCCTAGTATATGTCTGGGAAACTAAGAATAGTTAACTTCTTTGAGATCCATTTGAATTTATTTTCATCTTTTAATAGAGTAATGTTTCTTGTGTTTCATCCCAGGTTTTGAAATATTCTGCAACCAAACACTGCAATCCTTTTCAAAGAATGCTTCTGCGTATATGCCATCCGTCATCAGGGATTTGCTTTCCACCACTGGCCTCTGTTCAACCAGATTCAATAAAAGGCAAGAGTATTTTCTTCAGACTGCATTCAAACACTTTCTCTCTCTTTTTTTTTTTTAACAATTATAAGAAGTCCCCACTCCTTGGAGACTTTGAAAAACAAATGCTCGTATTTGTCTAGGTTTAGCTTGTAGGGTAGAACGGTGTATGCTGTGTATTTATTGTATTTTCATCATGGCTCTGTGAAGCACTTCACATAAAGGGCTTTTCACACTTGTCTTCACCTTCCTTTCTTGTCTTTAGAAAATACCTGTACTAGGGATAGGCTGCTTGTTTAACCTCCTTCTCTACCTCCCAGCCAAGCCAGTGCTACTTGTGTACAGCTGCTAACAGGCACTTGATTTAAGGGAGTTCACCAGCAGCAGTCTTTAACTCTTTCATTTCACCAGTTTTCTGAGCTGTTTGGGGAAGGAAAGCCAAGCCACAGGTCTTCCTCGGTCCTAAAAATTTCAACACATAGTTTTAACGTAGTTCAAACTGGCTTGGAACTTGCCAAGTAGCTAAGAATGACCTTGAACTCCTTATCTTCTTGTTTCTACTGCCTAAATCCTAGGATTAAGTGCAGGTTCCACCTCCTTGCCTGGCAATAAAAAGTTCTTAGACACAAAATTACTTCTCCCCTTTATAACTGTTAAAATGATAAACTTGTATCATATTTAAAAAGTAATTTCTGACTTTCTCAGAAAATAAGAAATCAGTTCTGAAACATTACTAAAATTGTTCATTTAATCCTTTAAAAAGTTAGAATTTCTCATTTAGAGAAAATTTTCTGATAGGAGAATTTAGTTGATTGGATCATAGAATTATTTCATGTCTATATGGTGCTATATTATGTAAAGTTCATCATTTTTTTCAAACAATTCTAAAATTGATCTTTCTGTATTTACTTTGCTGAGAAAAAACAAAAATGAAAACCCAAGTGTGATGGAGTTTAGCAATTTGTCTTCAAATTATAGTGATTGCCAAATCAATCATCAGAATACCTGATTACTTGAACGCCACAGCCTTTTTGTTAAATTGTTTTCTCCTAAATGTGAATCTTTGATAATTCTGGGAGCTTCTAATCTAATGAGGAGATGGTAGGACTGACATACTGGTTGGAGGTAAGACTTTGTTCTAGTTAATTCTTGGTTCAAACTATGATCCATTGATAGATGCTGTAGGATGTCCTTCTGTACATGTGTTGCTTTTTTGGTGGATGAATAAAACTGTTTTGGCCAATGGCTTAGCAGAGTAAAGCTAGGAAGGAAGTTCAAATAAAGGTACAGAGAGAGAGAGAGAGTGGCAAAGTCGAGGAAACAACATTTAGCCACCCAAGAACCAAAATGTGAGGTAATATGCCACAAGTCTCATGGTAAATATAAACTACAGAAATAGCTTAATTTATTGTTAGAGCTAGCCTGCAAAAAAACAAACAAACAAACAAAAACAACATAAAATATTGGCCAAACAATTATAATTGATATTAAGCCTCAGAGTTATTATTTCACAAGCGACAGCAGGAGCTAGCCAGAGAGGACTCAGTGGGTGGAGAGAAACCAGTCCAGGGAGACCAGCCAGATGGAAAAAGTTTCCACTTATAGATAGGTGTTTAAAGTTTTGTTTGGTAAATTCTGTGCATTTGAATTTTCTATTCACAATCACCACATGTTAAAGTG
>NW_004949103.1:12589512-12619420 GCF_000317375.1 Microtus ochrogaster
AGCCAAAACAATGCTATACAATAAAGGATCTTCTGGAGGCATCACAGACATGTATTATTTCAGTTTCTGGAGGCTGAAAGCCTGGAAAGGTTTCAGAGGGATCCATTGCAGAGGGATGAACAAAGCTGTTGCCAATCAAGGGAGACGGATCAGTTCTCTTCCCTGAGGAAAGAAAGATTTGCTTTTTTATCCCATCAGGTGGTACACAAAATTTAGCTTCTGTCTGCTGTGGAATTGAAGATTTCTGAGACCACACTAATCTCCTAAGACCCAGGTACAACTCTATACCATAGGGAATCTGTTAGTATGAGGTTCAGCCTCGTCTTCCAAATAGATAGATACATAGATAGGTAGGTAGATAGGAAGAAAGAAAGAAAGAAAGAAAGAAAGAAAGAAAGAAAGAAAGAAAGAAAGAAAGAAAAAAAGAAAGAGGGATGGAGGGAGGGAGGAAGGAAGAAAGAAAGAAAGAAAAGAAGGAAGAAAAGAAGGAAGGAAGGAAGGAACAGAAAGGGGGAAAGACTCAGCCAAGGAGAAACAGTGAAAGCAGAAAGGAGGGAGTCAGAGTAGGAACTCTAGGAAGATGTTCTACACTTTAAGGAATGTAGTTATCACTTAGAATCTTATACATCCTACTACCTTTACCAAAGTGGGTCAGATACATCCAGTCCAAACAGAAGACCACATAATTCCATCAACTCTATTTAACAAGACACTTGCTTGATTTGATCACATAATAAATCCCATAATATCAAGAATGTAGCAGAGCTAAAAAATGTTTACAAAATGTATAAAAATGTAAAAAGAAATATGTAGTGATCCCTCTTCACAGCAAAAGAAGAGAAATATAATCTTACCATTCTCTGTCTTCTCTAAACATAACTTTTTATTTTTATTTTTTTAATAACCCAACAAAGCTTCCATTTGCATTTATACCTTCTCCTGGAAAAAAAAAATAGTTTCTTTCTGCTAAGGATGGAAGCAATGAGCAAAGGCAAGTTGGGAGAGAACAGAGTTCTGTTCAGTTCTGTAGTCAACATGACCTCCCTATCTTTTCATTCATTTATTCAGTAGCAGTTGATTGAGAAAATATATTGTGCTAAGAAACACAGAAGAAAATGGAGGTTCAAATGACTTGTTTGGAGTCTGATAGAAGAAAACCCTGTATATGACTAACATGTAATCAATCGTATTACTGGTTTTCTAAAATTAATCATAAGAGTCTATTAGAATGCCTTAAAAAAAGTGTTTCTATGTCTGGACTGAGGAGATAAGGAGGTTAGGGACGCTGGGAGAGGATTTCACAGCAGGTATGATGCAGCGCTTTGTGAAGATAGCATAAACATGTCGAGAGAGGGTTGTGCAGTTTAGTTAGCAAACACACAGATAAAGAAGACTTTTCAGGGTAAGTGGTTATGCAGCAGTTATGTGATATACTGGAACTGCATGAAGTGAGATTTTTATAATTTCATGAAAATGGGTCAACTACTTCTTTCTTGGAATTCTTTTAGCAGAACTTAAAAAACATCCTGAAAGCAGCTAACCTAAAAATGTTATCAAAGAGGGAAAACAGACGGCTTTCTTTCCACATTCTTATTTGAGATTCACTTTGAATGTTGATTTTCTAAGTTATATTTAGACATTTGGGGGGGGTAATAGAAAGACCGTATTATCTCAGAACATTGGCATCCACCTCTAGTTTATAACTTTTTAAAGTAATTACAGGGAAATGTGAGTATTTATAGTTGACTTTGACTTTCTTAACAGTTATTTAATAAGACAAGCTTGCAATACTGCTCATGTGAGCCAAGAGCCTGGAAGCTCTCAGGGGTCTAATTAGCTCTTGATAATCTTGCCCCCTGATGACATCTGTATTGCTATTCTAAAACATGCTTATTTTGGAAAAGGGCATATATTTTGGAGTGTAATAACATTAAACTGTCAGACCTGAGTGCTAACAGCATTTTGCTCAAAGAGCTTTCAAAGAAGATTAGCTCGCTCTGTGTATGTGGCTTATCAGACAATCTCTAAGATGTTCAGAAGTTATGTTTATCACAACTACTTTTATTTTCCTTTGAAAAGGAAGCTTTGCAGTTTTAGAACCTGGCTTTGATTTCTTTGAGTGGTAGTGTTTACAATTTAATCTATTAAAATTTTCATGAGAGCACGGAGCAACTTAGGGTGATATATGAAAAAAATAGAACTGGCGTGACAAAGGGATTGAAGTCGCAATCAAGTAAGCCATTCATATGTAAATGTTACGTTCTAGAATCAAAAACCGACAGCTCAAGTTCAATACTTACTTTCTCAGTGACTTTATGAAAATTATTAGCTTAATATATATATATACAGAAGATAGAAAAAGATAAGGGAAAAAACATCTTCAAAGTTGGGTAGAATATGCTTGTAAAAGTAGGATTTATTGATAAACTTTTGTATTTAAGTATTGACTCAGCTACCTATTTTTTTTTGCTAATGAAGATAAAAAGGGAGTACAAAAATCCAAACATTCAGGAAAAAAAAGATAATATAGAATAGTAAAACAAAAGAACAAAATTTCTGATTTATGTATAAAATTTGCTTTCTAAGTGCTGGAAGAAAAGGAAGAGTTCTATCAAGGAAAATTAAACGGCACAATGCCAAGAATAAATAATAAGCAATAAAATTCAAGTAAACTACTAAACAACAACCCAATTAACAATAAGGGGAAGATTTAGATATTGCTGGTATTAGGACTGGAGAGGATCATCTGAACATGCCATTCATCACTGTAATTATAAATAGAACAATGTATATCTGAACATCTTAATACAAATCCCTACAATGTAAGCAATAACTAAAGAGTGTGATTATCTCATAATGTTAAGGTGCAGTTCTATGCAATGACCCTGCAAAACAGAAGAAGTAGGTCCTGCTACTGAACTTGAGCACAGCTGAAATGCAATGTTACTTTATCACAAAGGATGGTGAAAGGGATTTTCTTCAGAATGTGTCATCCCCCTCAAGAAACTATGACTCATTGCCTCTTACTGGTCCATGAGATATGTCGTAATAGACTGTTATAAAATTCCTGGAACTTAAGAAAGAAGTTTTTTACAGATCTAACAGATACAATGAGAAGGAATGGACAGTCCACGTATAAAGACTTACATGCCAGGGCATGTAAGCCATTGTGACCATTGTGTCTGCATTCATAACTGAATAAATTTTGCCATTTCAATTTAACATTGTGTTTAAAAGACTGGTTACTGCTTGTTTGGATTTTTTGAGTAGGGATGTGGGGGGGTGGAGGGAGAAATACACACACGCACACACAAACACACACACACAGAGAGAGAGAGAGAGAGAGAGAGAGAGAGAGAGAGAGAGAGAGAGAGAGCTTGAGGTTGGATGACCAAAGAGGTGAGTAGGATGTTTAAGGAGCTGGTGGAAGAGAAAGATTATAATCAAAATATATTGTATAAAAAGTTTAAAGGAAAAGAAAAAGAATGGGAAAAAGGTAAAGTTTTTTCTTGGGCTGCAGAAAATAACTTACAGCCTCTAGTAATTCCAGATCCATGAGATCCTATGTGCTCTCCTGGCTTCCACAGGCATGTACAAAGGCATGCTTGTACCTATGCACAACCACACATGCCTATGCAGAGTTAGAATAAACTAAGACATACATCAGAAACAAGTAAAATAGTAATATTTAATAAACCAATGAGAAATATATGAATAAAAAAGTAAACAGAGACAAAATAAAAAGGCTTAATTCTGGATTGAATTTATGTTATAATTCAGTGAGAATTATCAACTACTTATTTTCTCCTGAGTTGGACAAAAATAATTTTATTTCATGTAGAATATTCTAGGCATACTACTGGCCAAAAGAAATATGAAAAAAAGGAATAAAGGGTCAATGACAAATAAGAAAAAGTAATGTTTTTTTACACCAAAACACAAATGTGGAAATACTGAAAGAACAATTAGAGTAATAGGAGAGATTGCAATAAAAGACCCGATATACATGTCTACATATGGAGAGAGAGAGAATTGACAAAGATGAATTATTGTCTCTAAAAATAAAAATAATTTTATTCAAATAATGGCAGGATACTGTACTATCCATCATGTAGCAAAAAAGGAGACCTAGTATATTTAAGTGTGTACAAAAATATAATGAAGAAACTGGCAAGAGATACCTTTACTCAACAAGGTCCTTGTTATCACTGACGGTGTGTGGGAGGGACAGTTGTGAATACATTTTCTCATTTTACTATTTTCAACAGTAGTCTTCAGTTCTTCTTCTCTCTTAAAGGGCACATGCTATATTACATTCTAGAGCAGTGTTTCCCAAACTTCTTAATGTGACAACTTCATAGAGTTCCTCAGGTTGTAGTGACCCCCAACCACAAAGTAATTTTTATTGCTGCTTCATAACTGTAATTTTGATACTGTTATGATGTGTGGTATAAATATTTTGGAGATAGAGGTTTGTAAAGGGGATTGTAATACACAGATTGAGAACCACTGATCTAGAGGGTTGGAAAAATTTTTTTCTAAGGACACAGCTACTCCTTATAATCATTGGATGACAATCCATCTTTTCTTCAGCATTTCAGATAAGGACTTATTGTGGTCGAAGGAATAAGAAAGCTCACCATAGACTCAAGTGTTTGGATGTTTGTCCCATGGGCAGTTATACTATTAAGAGTGTGGCCTTATTGGCAGAAGTATGTCACTGTTGAAGTGGGCTTTGAGGTCCTAAATGCTCAAGCCACACCTAGTGTGACACAGAGCTGCTTCTGCTACTTGTGGATCAAGATGTAGAACTCTCAGTTCCTTCTCCAACACCATGTCGGTTGGCATGCTGCCATGGTTCTTGCCATGATAATAATGGACTAAGCCTCTGAAACTATAAGCTATTCCCAATTAAGTAAGAGTTGCCAAGATCATGGTATCTCCTCACAGCAATAAAACCCTAACTAAAACGCTTATTCACAGCAAAAGGTAGTCCTACTTTAACGTTCAGCAAGATGCTCATCTTTTTGTGTTTGTCCATGTCCTATTTGGGGTTTCTATTCTTGTGATAAAATGCCGTGATCGAAACCAAGCTACATTGAAATTGTTTATTTGACTCACCTTACAGTTCAACATTGTAGTCCATAATTAAAGAAAGTCAAGAGAGGAACTTAAGCAGGGATGTAAACCAGAGGAAGAAGCTAATGCAGAGGTCTTGAAGGGATGCTGCTTACTGGTTTGCTTCTAATGGTTTGTTCAGTCTTCTTTTTTATAAAACCCAGCAACACCAGTTCAGGGACAGCACTAACTACAATGAGCTTGGCCTTCCCTATCAATCACTAATTAAGAAGACGCCCTACAGCTGAATCTTATGGAGGCATCTACTCAATTAGTGTTCCCTCCTTTCTGATAACTCTAGCTTTTGTCAAGTGGACACAAAACTAGCCAGCAAAGCTTATGAAGTTTTTAAGCTTTATTGTGTTCCAAATACTGTTAATGTTAATAGAATATCAGACCTGATATTATACACATACAAATTACACTATGCCAATTTAGCAGGTTGTACTTACATATTTGGTAACATGTATTTAACAGCAATTATAGAAATGGTAGCTAAAACACGAACTTTTAAAAATTTTCATGCATTTTTTAAAATTGAAAATTCTTACAACATATTCAGATCACAATTTCTCTTTTCCCATGTCTTCCCAAATCCTCTCCACCTATGCACTCATCCAAGCCATTGCAATATTTTTCTTTATACTAAACAAAAGGCAAATATGAAAAGCAAACAAATAATAATAATAATAATAAAAACAGCCCAAAGCACAAGACGCACACATACACACAAAAACAAAACCACTGAAACACAAAATCAGAAATCAGAATACACAAACAAAAGACCAGCAAATTTCCAAAAACAATATGATCCAAAAAAAATCTACAAAACTATCATGACGTTTGCTTGGCATTGGCCGTCTACTGCTAGACATGGGACCTGTGTTTAAATATGTTTTGTGTACCCAGTGAGATTCCGTTGAAGAAAACTAATTTCTCCTTTTTGCTAAAAGTAGCCAGATGAAGATAGCTTCATGGTTCAGCATAGGTGCTTGTGTCCACTCCCCTTCTCAGGACTAAGACCATGTTGACTTGAATCTGTAAAGCCCTGTGCATGCTGCCACACTCTGTAAATTCCTGTGTGCATCAGTCCTACCGTGTCTGGAAAACATTGTTTCCTTGGTGTCCTCCATCCCAAATGGCTCTTACGATCTTCCTGCCTCCTCTTCTGCATTGTTCCCTGAGTCCTGGTGGGACAGATCCGATGTAGACATCTCATTTAGGACTGAGTGTTCCAAAATCTCTTACTCTCTGCACATTGTTAAGTTGTGGGTCTTTGTGTTAGTTCCAATCTACACTAAGAGGAACCTTCTCTGATCATGGTTGAATGAGACAATGATCTATGGGTATAGCAGAATGTCATTAGAAATCATTTTATTGTTATGCTCTTTTAGCAGAAAAATAATTTGATTTTCACCTAGGCCTATGTTCTGTCTGGTCCCAGGTTCTGGGACCCATGAAATGTAGGTTGTGGTTTCCAGCTCATGTAGTGGGCTTTAAAGTCAATCGAATTCATGAATCTCATAAGCTGTGTCCCATTATAACCATTTCTTAAAAAGTTGTATTAATTTTTTTCTCTGATCATTTCATATATGAATTATAATTACTCTCTCTCTCCCTCCATCATTTCTCTTATCTCCCTCCCATCCTTATGACCCTTTCTAACCATTCCCCCATTTTCCAGCAGTCCCTTACCCAGATTTATGGTGGGTATGTGTGTGTGTGTGTGATCTATTTAGTTTAATAATATCTGTTTTGTATGACTATTGAACTGTAACAAAGTTTTCCCTAGTGGGGGAAAAGTGGGTGCACAAGTGAAAGCAAGTAGAATAAGTAGCTCAGGAGTAACTTATACAGCGTTTAGTGTCCACTGCCCATTCAATCCTGATGGCTGATGATCAGCTTTTTATGTAAATATACTGCAGGACCATGAGACACTTAATGCATTTTCATTAATTACTTTAAAGATATTTGTCTTTTATTTTACTTTGATTTGTAATTTATGCCTTTATCCCTTCTCAAATTATTGTTGGTAGAAAGAATGAACATGATATATTTTTTTGTTTCCATTTTATCATATTGAGAGCATCTGGATTATTATGTATTAAAATTGTTCTAAAACAAATTACATCAAATCCACATCATTGCAATTTTTTATTCCAATCATTATTATCCATATATTTGTCTTTTACTCATTTGGCTTTTAATGCTGCAATTGTTGAACCTAAAATGCAAAACACAGAATTTGTTCAAATTGGGAAAACTATTGGTGATGAAAGAACCCATGCATTTACATACTGCTAAGCTGGAAAATTTCATTAAGTAAAACTGACTCACAGCTAAGACATCCTCCATTTTAAGGTACACTGCCCTTTCTGAAATATTAGTAAGTTAAAATATTCCTATTTACACAGAACAATATGCCATTCATACTCAATATTGGTGATTTTTGCAGCTTTTTTTATTAAGTGTTACATATGCCACTTAACCGGATTATAAAGAGGCAAACACTCTGTACAGAAGTACATATGAAAGACATCCACTCACTAGAATAAGACCATAAATTTCATCTTGAATAGATGGCCATGTTTTCACCATGTATAAGATAATCCTATCACTTTAAAATTATATCTAGGACTATATTTCCTTCACAATCCTCTATTTTAATCTTTTAACAAATCAGATCCTAAAAATAAAAAGTGTTCCTTCAGACATATAACTTACATCTTCTTTAATAATTCAAATAACCTCATTTTAAAATTTATTTCAATTGTACGCTTATTGTTAGTCTTACAAGCCTGAGTTATTCCATTTAGAATTAGAAAATAATCTCTGGCTAGGCTTTCTTTGGGTGTATAGTTATTTTAGTTATTACATTTTGTTCAGTTGAGGTTTTGTTCTCATGAGAGTACTGCTCACCACCCTGCCTACAGTTTCTGGAGACAACCACAAGAGATGCCGTCACAACTGTCTCTGTGAAATCCTTATGGGAATTTCTATTTTTTAGGCCAAATTTAGATTAGTGTGCAGACTTGATGTATTTACATGCACTTGGAGCTCCACACAATGTGTGGTTTTATTGGCTGTTCTGATTCCATGGGATGTTGGTTTCTAGTGTCTCATTCCATGGTACTCTTCCCATCCAGAAGCCAAGGCTGATGAGTGGAGATGTTTGTATTGCAATGAGGGGGGTAATAGCATCCTTCTGAAGTATGTAATACAAAGGCATCAGTACTTGATCCTGGGTATTAATTACTCTGTGTTGCTTTTGTATATGAAAACTAAAAATGGTAGGCTCAACACTCTCTTGAAGGCTTCATACCCTCAGTAAGACTAACATGCAGGCTAGTGCTGGTCCAGCTACAAAACAACTGAACACATCCTATGAACATAGCCAAGCAGAAATTCCTTTGTATATTGTATGTTCTTTTATAAAAAAAATATTTTTTTTATTTACATTTTTTCTTGAAATTTTATCTATGAATTCATTGTGTTTTGATCACATCGTCTCAGGCACCCCACATGAAATCTCTATCTCAATTTCATGTCCTCTTTTATAAGTATTTACCTATTTATTCATATATATATACATATATACATATATACATATATATACATGTATATATATATGAATATATATATATATGAAGCCTAATTAGTGCCTCCCTCCCAGATTGAGTTTTTTCAAATCTGCCTTAGCTATCACTTCGCTCTTTGTCTCTAAACTCTCAATTCCTTTCAGTTTTGAAAATCATCTGGAGATACTTTCAAATCAACATTGCAATAACCCCAGTGATTATGTGAGATATGGTATCTGTATTCAGCATGGTCAAAGCGGCTAATTCTATACAAAACACAAGGGTTTTTTTTGTTTTGATTTTGTTTTTATTGGTATTGCTTATTACCAAAGGAACTAGCACTGTATCTTAAGAAAACATTCTAAATATATTTAAGTCATTTGCCAAAAAAAAAGTTTTGTTATTTTTGAAATTCACAGAATTGCATCTTTAAGAAATGATATGACTCAAATTTCATGAAAATCAAACTTAGATCATTTCTATGGAATTATGGTTGGTTTTTATTGTTTTCAATAGAGACCTTGACTTCTTAGCTTAATCTAGCTGAACAATCATAGGAGAGTTGAATTAATTATTTATTCACCTACAATTGCATTTCTCCTCTTACATATTTCTTTACAATTTCTAAATAATTAAGTAGGCACATTTCATGACAGAGGTAGTGTGTAAGTGTAGTTTGTTATCACAGGTACTCCTTGGTTCTCCCACTTTCTGTAATAAAAATTTAAAAGAGCTGATGGTTAATTTTTTAGTTGCTTCTGATCTTCCTAGTAACTCATGTTCTCCATTATGCTGTTAGAGAAACAACACAAAAATTGTTTCTACTTTGGAAACACTTGTAAGAAAGGCTTGCTAATATCACATATGCATATATTTTTCTCAAAAAATAAATATTTTGTTGCTTTGTTGTTTTCTTTTATCTTTCTTCTCTTTTTCCTTGGCTCTATCATTCCCTACAAGTATTCATTTTGGGGAGGCACAAAGGTCCTGTACTTACAGAGAAGCATTAAGAAAACCAGAAATGTTAATCACACTGGAGTGTCTCCTCAATGGAGTTGATAAAATCAAATACTTGCATTCCATAAAAAAAATGAGAATAGATTTTCTTAATGACCTGATGCTATCTGTGGAGGGAGACTTCTCCCAGATTTCTCAGAATGATTATCCCAGACTCTTTCCTTCCTAGACCATTTAGAGGAGATGGCACATGTACTTTATGATTTGCTGGATTATATGCTATGGATCAGAGACCACTCTAGATTCTAGGCCTGTTAATTATAGAAGCCAGTCTCATGGTCACATGTACTTTGTAAAGAAATTTCTATGTACTCACACCTTAAGCTTTGCTGTGCACCTGGAATGAAACTGATTGGACTGATTGTTGCTTGGAAACCATTTCCAGAATTGTACTGTGTTTTAAATATGCTAGCAATAAACCACCTGGCATTAGACGCCCTGAAGTGGTTGACCAAGTTAGTCTGCAATGGGTTTTTAGTATCTCTGTGTGTGGTTTGTTTCCTTGTATGACATCTGCAGGCCCTTACCTCTTAATTCATTTAAATAAGGGAATCAGATATGCTTAAATTAGTAGTTGTTTAACACTTGATATAGACAACTATCAGATTGTTTAGTCAAATAATATAGTTTTTAAATCTGGAAACATACATATGTTTAAACCGAATAACCTGAAACATCTCAAACTAGCGCTCATGTTTCCACATATCTCTGACACTGGCTATCTTTTAGAAAGTAATGGGAAAAACTCTGAGAATTTGATAGATCTGAGCACCTGATAACCATGGCCAGTGTTCTAGGCTTTTTATATGTATTTTGTCAATCCTGAGACCAGCATGTCAAGTTAGGAAACATTGTGCCAATTTTAGAAGTAGGAAAATTGGAGTTTCTAAGAGATAAAATTGCACAATCAAGTTCCCATAACTTTTACTTAACTGCCTTGGGATTTGGATCTGGGTTTGTAATAATCTAAATGTATCCCCTTTCCATTACAAATCAAGTTGTCTCTAAATTAGTTATCAAACCATTCATTTTTGAGCCTAGCCCACTTTGATGAGAAAGCCCTGTCTTTTTATTTGTTTTCCCTTGGAGGAATATTCTCATCTCTTCACTGCTAACTTGATCCTCTATTGACAATAGTAAGTCCAAACCCTTTGACTTGAGACACTGTAACTACATATTATTCTCAGGTTCCACTTAGCTGGGTATGGTGTGGATTAAGTTTTCAAGTTTTCCACATTAATCATCCTATCCTGGCATGGTCCTGCCTACACTGACTGGATGAGTTCCTTTTGGCAGTATCTCACTGTAAGCTTTTTTGTTCCTCAATTGTCCATGGTTTTGAACACATTTGACATGTTTTCTTTAATGTGATGAGAAATTCCTCAGAATCTACACTCGCTTGTTATTAATAAAACTCTTTCTTCCATGGATTCATTTTCTTCTGCACAACTGCAATTTCCATCTATTTAAGAACTTGAAACTCAAAGTCAAGTTTAGATCACCAAAATGATTGGTTAATTATCACAAAAATCAGAAACACATTCTCTTTTCGACAACACTGCCTACATTTGAATTCACCATTCCCAACACTTCCTATGCTCACCAGCACTTTTCTTTGTTGAAACAACAAATTGGAACAGTTTTGTAGCACATACGCACTGGGAAGCTATCATGTGAGTCTTAACAAGAATTTGTGTCTTTCCAAAGCTAAATGTTAGCATGCAGTGATTTCCCTTTCTCCAAGTACTCTCCTTTCATCGGTTTGCCCATCCTTTCCTAAATAATCTTTGTCTTGCCCTCTTTTTCTTTGTTTTTTGTATGCTTTATGATAATGCACAACACTGTGAATGCTTACTATTCACACACTCTTAGAGACTCTGTTCTCACTCTTGTCTACTTGACAAATTCTAAATGATGTTTGCATGGCACTTCCACCTCCACTTTGATAGATCCTTCATACTGAACCAAACTGCTGGGGGTTCCCCATCCCACCTCAATATCTGTTCCATAGCCATACGGCCAGGGTCTTTGACTAGCCTAACTAATTCTAGCTTCATTCTTTCCAGTAATATGTGTTGATGTGGGATTCCGCTATGTATTCTGTGAATACATTGGTTAATAAAATAGCTGCTTTGGGTCTATTGCAGCACAGAATAGGGCAAGGCAGGAATTCCAAGCAGATAGAGGAGGGGAAAGGAGGTGGAGTCAGAGAAGCATGTAGCCACTGCAGGAGACAGATGTCAGATGCCAGATGCCAGATGCCAGACGCCAGACGAAATCTTGCCAGTGGGCTACAACCACATGGTGATACACAGATTGATAGAAATACATTAATTTAAGATATAAGTGCTAGCCTATAAGAATCATGAACTAATAGGACAAGCAGTGTCGTAATAATACAGTTTCTTTCTGGTTGTTTCAGGTTTGGGCAGCTGGGAACAAACAAGCAGCCTCCACCTGCAATGTGTGCTGTCTAACTTGGATGATAACTTGATTCTTCCTTCCTCTGAGCTACCAACATCCAACCATTATATCTTTTCAATCATATTTCTAAAATCTTTAGAATCTATCATCACCTCTTCAATTTATAAGAATTGAAATCATTACAAAATTAGGCTTTTATATCCACCAAAGCTTATTTTTCTCTCCTGAGCATTTTCTTCCTCCCAAACACAACTCATAATACTCACAGATAATATTTAAATCTTCAGAACAAATATATTATTTACTTAAAATTCTTTTTGTTCTTTCCCATATATTCTCAAGCTCCTGGACAAAAAAAATTGGTATGTTTAGTTATCAGAGGATTTAACTTTGTGCTAGCTCTTGAAGGAATATGAGGTTCACAGAAAATGGAAATAGCAACTATCAATACAAATATCACAGGAGTCTTGGTAAATAGACAGACAGTACCTTCAGTAAAGGATGAAAATTTCAGTACTATTGAAGATATTTTTCCACTTCTATAGGTGACTTATGAGCTATAATTTGAATTTCCAAAAGACTAAGAATGGTCTTAAGTCATAAGTATACCAACAAGATCATTTTGTTAGATATGTTATATATAGTATAAACAATATTTGTAGGTATCATTATTTAATAGAAATAGTAATTTTAAGGAATGTCTACTTTCTAATTTTCCTTTTCTAAATACTTCTAGAAGGCCTAATAGCAAAATAGTAAAGACAAAGTGATGAGGTTAGTTTAACAATGCTAATAGAAACAAGGGGGTGAATTATTTGTAAAGAATATGAAAATATTTATGAAATTTACTATTCTTATTCTCACAGGTCAGTAATGCTAAAAGAGACAATAATAAAATATTTTTTTCTGAAAAATATAATTTATTGATTCCAATTCTCTGATTACTAGTTACTATGAATTTTAAATTAACTCACTTTTACAACTGTGTGTGGTCAATTAAATATTTTCTTTCTCTTAAAACATGAAGCAAAAAAATAAGCAGACTGAAAAATGTATTATTTTGCCAGGCAAATGAAAATTTCAGTTTGTCCATTTAAGGCTAAATTTGATTGATATAATTAGAGTATTTTATTCTGTTCAGACAATTGTATATATTTCTCTGATCAAAATAATGAAATCGAAATTATGAATCCATTACTTTCATATTCTCCCAATCAGTTTCCTGACTTAAGTATATATGCCCAATTCAATCAAAGTTATCAATGCTTTTCCCCTGGCTCTCACTATTCACTTTATTTCATGATTATTAATTAAACCAAATTTGTGTTACATTTTTGTAAAATCTCTCTGGGTACTTGGTACACCAGCTGTAGTGTTAAGAAACTAAAATTGTATAAATATTACTTTCAATTTTATGGATGCAAAGCTCTAAAAGGAAGCTGTCTAATGGCAGAGGAAAACATCCAGGTAAAACAAATGATTCAGGCAGAGGTGTGAGGCAGGCAGAGGCAAGAAGGACCACAGAGAAGAGTTTCCCATCCAGTTCCAAAGGTAAAACATGGAAGACACTCTTGCCTTGAGGAGACTCACCATCTTCTGCCTGGGGAAATGACACAAGCACTGTTCAGTTTTGTTTTATTTTGTTTCGTTTTACAGATCCTATCAAAGTTTATGAAAAGATTTCTCATTTGCTGTTACCTCTACGGTATAGCTAGTAAAAAGTCTCATCTTACTTGCACTGACTACAAAGCCACCATTCCAAACATAACATATTAATTTCACAGTCACAGGGTGGCTTTGAACCTGCATTTTCTTTCTTTCTTTGATATAAACTTAATGAAGCAAAATTCAAAGCATAAATGCAATATGCAGAATAATACTGGTAGTTACTGAACTGACCTATGATACAGCATTAAGGAACAAGGATACTCAATAAGTAAACCACAATATATTTTGCCAGTGTTATTACTGCCATTACACGAAATAGTCATTTAAGGTGTTCTCTTGTAATAATGCTATCACCTAGCATTATGGGACCTTTCTGCTGCATTCATTACTATAATATCTGAATAGCAGCTTCTCATTGAGTTTCAACAAAATCCAGGGCTCCGTCCCTACAGCTAGATCAGACAAAAGACAAGTAAGAAATTCTGTTCAACTGTTTAAGATTTAGATTGCCATTTAAAAATCTTTCTTCTTTTTGAAACTGTGTTTGTTTGTCTTATCTATGAAATAATGCATTGTGCATACATGATAGTCCTCTGTTCACTCAACTCTTCTGCAGTTTTTCTTAGCGATGGTGATGCCCACACTGGCTGGGTCTTCCCCCTTTAACTTACGCAAAATAATTCCCCACAGACAGGACCATAGATCAATTCAGTCTAGATGATCCATAATTGGCATTTCATTCTCCGGGAATTCTAGATTTTATCAAGATTTAAATTAAACTAATAACCAGATTATTATTTCTTTTCTTCTTCATTTATTTATGTATTTTGTCACAAGCATGATCATCATGAGATATACTGTTTTAGAAACACTTAAAGCACATTACAGTATGTACCGGTACAAATACATGCTGCCCAGCAGATCCACTTTCTTATTAATAGTACGTTATATTTAGTGATTAATATTTTATGATCATCCCAACATCTTCTAGCCATCATTATACACTTTTTAAAATAAACTTGAATATTTAAGAAATGATGCCACATAGAATTTGTTCTTCCATGTCTAGTTTACTTACTTAGCACAATGCTCTCTCTATCCAGGTAGAATGCTTCAAATGTCAAAAACTGAGTTTTCAAGGATGAACAGTTTCTGCTGTGTATATATATTCCCTTTGCCATTTATCCAGTACTAGTCATTTCCTTTGCCTTTGTGACTCCTAATTATCAAGAATGCTGCAGTAACATGAATTACCTCTATCAGACCCCAATTCCAATTCCATTGAATGCACAACCTGAAAATCATAAAGCAATTTTATTTTTAATTATTTATGAATTGGCAACTGGTTTCCCTTATGACTAACCTATCGGATGTTTCTTCCATTTACAAACATTCTTCCCTTCTAAACCGGAAGGACACACATTGCTGCTGTTGTCATTGTCACTGTTGCTCTCACTATTATTCACAGCAGTTTTAACAAGGCTGACACTCACTATGACTCTGATTTTCATTTCTTTGATTGTTTGTAGCAGTAAATACCTTTCCATATTACTTTTGACTAGTTATATTTACCTGACTCCACCTTGACATAAGGGGAGGAGCTCAGTCCTGCCTCAACCTGATGTGTTATGTTTTGTGCAAACTCACGGGAGGCCTGTCCCTTAGGAATGGAGATGGAAGAGGAGTGGATGGGGAGGAGACAGGAGGAAAGGAAGGAAAAGAAACTGATTAGTTTGTAAAATGAATGGAAACGTAATGTATGATGCACACTGTTGCCTTTAGAATGAAAGGGGAATTCTTGAATGGTGATTGTAAACCTGCTTGACTCAATACCTCTTGTATTTCAGTCTTGTCAGGCAACCCTTTACCCTAGTCTCTCAGCTCCAGTTTTGCCAGACTTTCCTGAAATTCTTTAAACATGTTCATTGCTTCCTCTCTTCTTAACACTCCCTCTTTTTACATAGACAACCCTGACATCCATGCCCACTGAAACATTACCTTCTTAGCAGAGCCCACTTTTCTAAGGTTAAATTTACCCATTTACAAAGGTTTAAACCTTTTTGTTTTACACTTGCTTTGCATAATTATACCAATGACTAATATTTTAAATATTTGTCTTCATGGTTGTTTGTATGTCCCATTCAGACAGGTAGTCTTTCCAGTTTATTCTCATTCTAACATTTAGTGTGGTATGAGGCAGGTGATGAATGTTCAATAACAAATAAATATTTTACTTTTATTTATTATTGATCATATAGTATTCATTTAAATAAAATATAGAAGTGACTTATTATCTACAACCCAAATTACCATACTAGGTCTTATCACTTGCTTGTGTTTAATACTCTTAAAGAGTCCTCATTCCCAAGCTTAAATATGATAGTCTCTAGTCTGACATATAAGACCTCAGTGTATATATTACTTCCCATTTGTTTAACAAGGACAACTTAAGGAAGTGTTGGGAGCTGTGAACCCCCAGATCCTGAATTTCTGGTAAACAACTTGTTTTCTCCTAATCTGAGTGCCTACAGCTGCTCTGAGCATGAGACCCTCAGGAGTTCCTGATGGCAGGGGAATGGTATCTGGTGCGTTTGGTTGGGGCGTGGCTATCCCTATACAAGCTGCCCCTGGACTCAATAAAGAGGACATTCTTGGGGCATTCCTGTTTCAAGGATGACCTGAATCTTTGACTCGGTGTGTTTGTGTGTTTCAATCTCCAGCACCTTGTCCTGCTTGCTAACTGTATGGTGGCTTATAGAGTGCAGAGTGGCGTGATGCGCCAAGGAAGGAAGTTATTTGCGGGCTCACAATGCCAACGTGTAGTCTTCCATGCTGGGGAAATCATGGCAGCAAACATGTGAAGCATGTGGTCATGGTGCATCTGCAGGCAGGAAGCAGAGGGAGCCGATGATGCTCAGCTCAGCTTCTCCTTTTTATTCAGCCCAGGACCTCAGCCTAGTAAAGGTGTGGTCCTCAATTAGAGTGGACTTCCTATCTCGTTTGACCCAGTCTCCATAATTCCTCATAAGTATGTATGCGAAACTCTGTATCCTTTGACATTGATAATACAAACCAGAACTTACCAATGTCTTTCCAAATAATATCTTTTTCAGCTCCGTGTTTAACACCAAACTGTTTCTCCATTCTCCAAACCTAAAAGCCAAGATAGCAATCTCCTAAATAAAACTTCACCTAGCTTTCCAATGTCCACCTTACCTATGTCCTGGGAAAGTCTGGAGTGTTATAGTTACTTATATTTCTCCGAAGTGTTTATGCAAGTTTGACATGTTTACATAAAATGCCTTTAGTTTGCCTATCAAACTGAGAAATTCTCACTACAAGAATTCTTTCTCCATCAATATTTCCCATAACTTCAAAGTAAATAAAATTGGAGCTAGCAAATGCACATATCCAAAGCATGCTGACCACTTATTCTTCTATTTTGAATTAGAATTACAGGTTGAAAAGTCTTTTCCACATGTCTAAGTATTCTACAGAGAGGCAGAATCTGTTTTCATATCTGAATTGTGCACATGCTATTCTATTACAAGTCAACTGACTGAAATATCCTTCCTGCAAGACATAATCATTTGCTTTCCCCCAAAATGATGTTTACTGTTAGAATATTTTTATTATTTTTTTAAAAAATATGTGTATAGATACTTTACCTGAATGCATGGCAGTGAATCACTTGTGTGCCTTGTATAGGCAGAAGTGAGAACAGAGTATCAGATCGAATAATGAGCTGCCATATAGGTGCTGGGAACCAGATCCAGGTCTTCTAGAAGAGCATCCAGTGATCTTGATTTGTTAAGTTAGTTCTCTATCTCTCACTGTAAGAATATTAATTAAGTGATTTTCTTCTGTATGTAAGGTTATTTAAAAATCAGTTTTCAAAAAATCATCATGCCTACTAAGATGTCTGTAGATATGCTTTAATATTCTGCATAAAGAAGACTTCTCATTTTCAGAGTTTCTTGGAATATTTAGTTGGAGTTTTGAAAATGAAATTTATTTGAAGTACATTTTTCTCCTTTTCATAATTCTGATTTCACTTTGTTCTTTTATTTCACTCAGCCAGATATATAGATATCAATATGAAGTCCTATTTCTGCTTTCCTTTTTGCATTGGCAATTTCTAATTATTTTTAAAAAGTAAAAAAGAACAGGAAATAAGAATAATTAAGTTCATTTTAAAGCAAAAACAACAAATAGTTAAAATAATAATAAAAATATTTCCTTGCAAATAGACCTTCTTAGGCTTATACACTGTTTAGATAACATGGCTACAAACTTTATATATACTTACTTAACTTTGGAGTTATCACTTTTAACTAAAAATTGAGATGTAATTTTAATTCCATTTTTTCCTATCAACCTGCATTTCTCCACAAATACAAAATATTCACTAATTGAATAAAATAACAAGTTTCAGGATATAGCGTCTGAAAGAAAAACATGTTCTACACAGGGCTGTGTATGTTTGGCATTTTTACAGTAGTATGATCCTATACCAATTCATTATTTTAGCTTTCTTAAATTACATATCCGATATGAATCTGCCATTCCATACTCCTAATGTACAGGGCTACCAAGAAAACCAGAAGAAAGCTGTTTGACTACTATCCTTATAAAGTGATGATTTTAAATGTATAATATATATTGAATTAATTATAATACTTAGTTAAAAGCACAGGTCACCATCAATCATTGAAGATAAATATTTTAAATGGAAAAATAAAGATTCTCTTTAAAAGTATGTGCTATTGGTCTTAGGTCATTGAAAAAGTATATAATTACAGATACACATATGCACACGAATTATGCATATGCTGTACACATATATAAATGGTATATACATATACAACAAACACAAACCCATACATATACACATACATATATCCACACACACAAATATATATGTTTTCAGGCAGAAAGATTCTATAGATCCTAAAAACAAAATCTAGAGTGCTATGTGGGTCTCAGCCAAGGTGAAGACTGGGACAAAAAAGCAACTAATCTCTTTGCATACAATGTTTGGGTACATCTGTTAAGCACTCTTTCTTGGCCATAACATCTCTATGCTATTCAAGTTTAAAGTAAAGCAAGAAAGGATGACAACAGCAACAAAGGAAGACTGGAAATCACCTGAATGTTTATTCTGTGCAGTGGTGCACATCAAGGAATTTGGAAGGATGGAGCTCAATAAAGGAGCTTTTCAATTTGCCAAGAGCAGCAGGAGAGGAAACTAAAACCAGAACAAAGGGAACTGGGTGTCAGTAAAACTGTGAAGCCCTTTAAGGTGGAATTATATTTCCTAACAACATATGCATTCAATAAAGTAAAGATATTTGATTGCAATTTGCACAGCATCCATTTGAAAGTTAATAATTAGCCATCAGGAGAAGTGACACTTCTCAAAATTATATTATAATAAAACATGTCACACTAAACCCTTTAAGGAGTGGGTGAGTGATTTCATTTTCTTTCAGGTCACAATTGGCTTCAATGTATAACCTCGCCAAGCATTACTGCAGAGGAGCTTTTGTGCGATGTGAGTGTAGCGCTAGGTCAGCCCCACTCAATCACTGTTCAATGGGCTTCCTTCAGATAATACAATGGGCCTCCAAACAATCCAAGAAAAACAGTGTGAGTCCATTACAGCTGAAGGATTATCCCATTGAGAGCTTAAATTTCACCTCTCTCCACACTCATTTTCACGTTTTAATTTACAGTCCATTTATAGATTCCCCCCAAATAATGATTTAGCTGTTGGGTAATGTTATTGCTCAAGGCCCTTTCATTCCATATAATTCCCCCTTTGTATTTTTAAAAGTCTAGGTCTTCTTCAGTTAGACAAGTTCAACCCTACAGAATACAGACCAGCTGCACCAAGGCCCTGATAAGATCCAATCCATCAGTTAGTCATTCATTCTGTCAATTAGTTGTATCGTCTGTCTGTGTTGTTTTTTACCGAAGAACAATGTATGCTGTGCCCAAACATGTTTTCTCATGAGATGAAACTAGAAATGCAAATTTGAGAATAATACATAATCTGTGTGAGGATGAAACTGACAGAAATTTGAGTTGAAAACTCTGAGCGGAAACTGAGATGGCATTAGTGTCAATTCCCTGCTGCCCAGCTATTCCCATTTCCTTATAGGGAATATTCAGGAGTGAGTGCATGCTCAGTCTAATCAATGACCAAGGAGTCTCTATAGGCTTTCTTCTTTGTATGAAGATGCCACTTGGCCTGGTGATGGCCAGGAAAAGCTGAAGTAGTTACAACAACCTTGTTTTCTGTCTGAATATGAGAGCAATATCAAACTATTAAAATATCAAAAATAGGTAGATGAAAGAGACTGGTCATTTTAAGGAATGCTTACCCTTTTAAGTATCTAATATTTTAAATTTTATTTTATTTGAAAATTTGATATATATGTCTTCTGAGTTTAGGGTATTTTTACCCCGCAACCTCATCTCATTCCCTCACTTTCCCACTGAATCACCTCTTCCCCAAACTGTCCCTCACAGTTTGATAATTTCTTTTCTGGGCACAGCATCCAATATTGCCGTGAACAGAATGCAGTGGTGACTAGACCAAACTTGAGTAGCTAATCATAGCTTCAGGGAATTCCCAAGTAAGTAGCCGTGCTATGTCTAGAAGACAAGGTTTCAAAGCACTCCTCACTGCTACCTATACTCCAGCTCTTAGAGTCTTTCCAACACTCTTCTACAATTGTCTCTGAGTCTACAGAGGATGCAATGATCTAGATTTCCCAGTTGGTTGCAAACACTCAAAGTCACTTATTTCCATCTTAACTTGTTGAGTATCTCTCTATTAACATGCGTCCTCTTAAATAAGAATATATTCTGCTGTAGGCTGAGAGTAGCACTCATCATGAATGCAAGCATTACATGTAGAATGCAGTTTGGCTTCATATCCCTTTAGGAAAACAGTAATAACCCATTGTTCCCTAGGGTCAATGATCTCCTTAGCCATGAGATCTTCACTGGGTTGGCAATACCACGCAGGAACTGCCACCTGTGGAGTAGGGCTTACATACAAACACAGAGAGTCTTATCAGCTCATAATAGCCATGCCACTACTCCCACCAGTGGGTTACTCTTCTCAGGAAATTTCTTATCGCAATTCATGCTTTAAAGCTGGTAAGACCCTTGATGATTGCACTTCTCAACCCTGAAGAGTCACATAACATCATCCTGCACTAGAAAAGTCAGTCAGCAGGTAAGAGACTTTCAGCCCAGATCCTGTTTGAATTAACAATATCTTCCAAGCAAGTATTAAGTATCTTCAGTGATACAGTCTTTGGTTCTCATTCTGGTTGTCAACCAAGAGTCTCATCAATAGCCTATCATATTTTGTGATCTCTAAGGCATCCCTGACCAATGTCTTCTAGGAACAGACAATTTCTCGAAATTTTCGCTTATAGTTTAATGTGATATTTTATTTGTGTATTAAATATCATAATCAAAATGTGGAAATTTGTTACTCTTGCCCTTAGAAAATGCATGAAGAATCTGAGAATGCTTTATATTTGACACATCAAGTGACACATAATAACTTTCCTGATAAAATAATCACAAACCCATTACAAATTTTCAATTCAGGTATTTATTTTTGTTGGTATGATAAAGAAAAATAATTGAGGGTAGAGGCTACCGTCGAGTAGTAGAATGCTTGTTTATTTTGCTCACGGGGTTGAGTGAAAAACAGAAAATAGTAAAAAAGAAACAGTATTTTAATTGTTGGCTCTTAAAAGATGCATTGGAATTATTTCCAGGCTTTTGCATGTTCCAGGAGAAGATGGGTAGTAGACTATTAAGTAAATGTGGATGTGCGCTAGGAACAACATGTTACACTAGATACACTGTGCAGATCATATCTGTGCTTCCGTGAAAACCTCTTAATGGGATTGTCAACAGTTTATAACTGCTTGGTTCCTAGGAGAGAAATTGAAGGTCAGAGGGCCCTTGCTGTATTGCTTCCATCTAACCCTGCACAAAGCCGTTCATTTTGTCTGGAAGCAAGCCAGTCTACTGAAGGCAGGATTACTCACTTCTTCACTTTCCAGTTCTGGAATAGCATGCTTGCTTCCTATTTGTCTAAATCTATCCATGTATTACATTAAAAGCCTTCTTTATAAACTATTATTTAATGATCCCTAAGTTTCCTTTGGAATGGTAGCATATTCAGCATTTGGGCTAACCTTCCTTTTCTGTAGCAATTCTTTGTTTTTGCTATTTGGTTCCTTGTAAAAGAGGGTGAAGTACAGTGGATTTACTTTAAATGTCTGGAGTTTGTAAGTTCCAAGAAGTTTGTTATTCTTGACTCATTTCTTTAGAAACAGTGTCCACTGCTTAGCACTGATGCAGCAGAAGGCAACTTGTGCCCATCCATAGAAATAACTTTAGTTCAAAAGAAGGAATGCAAGGAAACCCCCAGTGTCCTTTAGTTTATATCAACTTTTCTATTTTAATTAATAACATGGCCAATACAAACTAGCAAGAAAACCGAATTGTCAGAGCATTTCATTGTTTCAGGTAGTGTTTAAACAATATTGATAAGGAATATTGATGCTAAGGAGAGAAGACTGGACTCTTAATGACACATCTTTTTTTTTTCTTTTGTTAATTTTAAACACTTACTATGCTTCAGTAAATCATTTCAATATTGTCCTTCAGCATGGAAATACAGTCCCATATTAGGAATCTCAGCAAAAACAACCCACACACTCACATTCATGTATGTTTGGACAATCTGTACATAATGTTATCAATATAAGTAAAACTTAAGTTTAAAGACACTAAATATTCTAGCCTCAACTATAAATGTGCATATAAATTCCTTACCTACTTACTGTGATCTATGTTTTAGAGAACTTCTAGGGTCAAAATGTATATACACCTCTCCTTAAGAATATAAATTTGTGTGAAAATACAAATACTCAGCAGCTTACTTCATTTGCTAAATTATGATGAAGCAATTGGTTGTCAATAGCTGGATCCTACATAAGGATGAATGTGACTGTCTTCCATAAGCCACCTCCTAAGTAGTTAAAGGGTAATTTTTGACACAAGTAGACGAAAATGATTTGAAAATGCATTCTCTAATTGTTTTAAATATTTCCTCCCTGAAATCGGTGCTTGCTCATTAGTCCTCGAGTAGCTGTATGAAGCTCTAGAAGATGTTCTCAGAGCACTTAAGAACCAATGAACCAGAAATATGAAACCCCTAAGCCAATCACCTAGACTGAATATTTATGCAGCACTGAGATAATCTAAATTTAGTATATGCCAAGATATGCTAAGTTGTTAATGTGAAATTATGAACCCACGTCTTGTGCTTTACTACTCTATGAAATTGAATGATGCAAAACGTCATAAGTGCTAGCAGCTTTAGTAACATTCATTAGATCCACAGTCACTTGCAATGTCTATTGCTGTAGACTTTTATGTACTTCTAAGTAGGCATTTTACACAGTGGGGAAAAAAGCATAATACTTTACACCAGCTCGAAATGCAATAGCATTTTAATGGTGAATTGCATAAGGAAATCATAAAGCTGTGCATTCTAAAATAAAATCCAGTTCATTTATGGAGTCTAGCCTATAGCAGAAAGGAATTATAAGATTTTAACCACAGCGATAAGTTAGTGAAAATCGAGGATTTCCTATCTTGAATTGGGGATTGAATGGCTTATCTTCCTTTCCAACATGAAAAGAAAAGCTACTATCTCATGGCTCTTAAGAAAGTATAACCAAGTAGGTTAGTGCTAATGTCTTCGGGTATTGTACGAGTGACCTTGCTCATAGCTGCACACAAACTCCCCTGTACTCCTTCAGTGGAATAGCATTCTTGTCTAAATTTCTGTTCTCCTTCACCAATTCGTGTTTTTATTGAAAGACATTTGGAATTGAATATCTAACTACCGATCCTTTCAAACCACAGCTGCAGAAAGGTGATGGGCTTGATCTCAAGGACAGCTGACAGGAACCTGAGGAAGAGGGAGGCATCATTTTCATGATGGATTTAATTTATTTATTTATTAATATATTATTTTTCATTTTGTTTTGGTTAAATCTGAAGACGATCAGAAATTTTACAAGCACGCACAGACACACATACACACAAATTTTAAAGGAAATATTTGAATATCTTCCACTACCCACAATTCTAAATACTGATTTTATGTCACTTACCTGTTTCTCATTAAATTTTTGTTTTATATAGTTTTTTTTGTACATATTCTTCTTGTTTCTGGTTCTGTCTTATGCTACTTCCATTTTGTGAATTATCCTTCTTCTTCTCACGTTTATTTAATGTATAGCATTTTGGGCCCATTGGTAATTTTAATACTAAAGCACATTGACATGTGAATAAAAGAAATAAGGATTTGCTGAGGTTGAGAATGTCGTAGCTAGGCTAGTATTTCTGAGCTGATTTTTTTCATTTGTTTATGTTTCTTTTAGCTTCTTCTACCCCTTTCAAAGAGGGTTTTTCATTTTTTCAAAAATGAGCACTAAGTGAATGCTAATGTTTTGATTAAGTGAAAGTTCATGTAGACAAATCTGTTTAAGTGCAACATGGTCAAATAAAAAATCAGTGGACAGATACATGCATTTTATTTCAATGGATTTTCAGATAGCATTGAAATCAGCTGAGAGCTGGAGAAGTGGAAGTCTAGGCTGGCTCTTTGCCTGGGGTCCAAGTACTTTTATACTTGTTGCTTGACACACTTTTTTCAGTGCTACCATTCATTGGCCCCTTTTACTGCTATGGGAACTATGCTAGACATCCAACATAGCATTCATTGTATTTAGTCCACTCTACAATTGTGACAGAACAATCCGTGAGTGTCAGAATGACTGTGTAAGGTTCCATATGTCCCATAAAAAGCCACTCAGTCAGGAACTGTCTATCCTAGGTGAAGTTACTCTCGAGAGAATGTGCTTCCTTTCCTTTCTAATTGGCAAGTATCTTAAGAAGCAACACATTGAAGCAGACTAAGGCACATCATAACAGGGATCAAAAACTACCCAAACGCTAAAGACGAAATTGCATCAAAATAGATGTGTTAGGTTTGTTCCCAAGTATACATGCATGTGTCTGTTTATTATTTGTTTATTTATATACTGAGGGCCTTTAGCATCATTAACAAGCTCTCTACATTATTAGCAGTTAGTTAACTTTATAGTGAACAACAGAACATTTCTTTTCAGATAAAAATGAAATAATTAAACACATTGGGCACTCTGAGCTTGCGTTCTGGGTTGCATTCCTCTCAAGCGGAACTCAAAGTTATTATATGTGACACTGCTTGATTTAGTCCAGCATACTCTCTTTACAGTTTTCCTTCTTTCAGTGCATCTTACCCATAGAGCAAATTTTCTGTTTCTTAAAGAACACTCCACCCATAGGACTGCTCCCTGGCTTAAACCATGTTGGCTCCTTCATTCTCAAGACACAACATTTCCTTACTCAGCTTACTCATAGCAACTTCCTCTCCCCTAATTCTTTTCTTCCTCATATATTATATATTTCTTTCATTTTATTTATCATATATCAAGATAGTTTTTTAAAAATTGTTTTCTTCAGTATTTTTTTATTCCTCCTACTGTAGTTCTCAGATATTTCTCTTGCTGTTTATATGTTTTCTGGTTTGCTAGGAACTGTTTCAAGATTGGATAATTGCCCCCCATTTTGTCTAATCTGGTCATATTTTTTTTTACACCGAGTCCTTGCTCAAGGAATTGGAATATAACCCAGAGAAATCAGAATTCCACTTCTTGTATGTAAGGTATTTAATATCAGAAAATGTACTCTATGAAGGTGGTGAGATAACTCAGCAAAAAAAAGTGCATGTGGTACAAACTTGGTGACTGTAGTTGATCTCTGAAACGCACCTAAGGTTGGACAGAGACAACTGACTCCACAAAGTTGTCCTCTGACTTCTACATATACAAACACATGTTGACATAGATCCACAAGAGTACTAAATTTAAGAGAAAATTAAAAGAAACATAGGTAATGAATTTATCTCAATATTTCTGTATTGAAGCCCTCCATTGACCTGTCAAATAAATGTTGGCAAGAGTCTCCACATGAATTGTTTTCAGAGATTTGACATGTTCAGTATGTCTTTTACATCCCCGGACCAGTATTAAAAATTAATTCTTTAATTATTATATTTGCTTAACTTTAAGTCAACCAGTATCCTTTTTTATTTATTATTTTTCTCTTTTTTTGGAATAACTGGAATGAAATCAACATCTGTGGTTAATACTCCTCTGTCTCTGCAAACTAAATCACGCAGTCTGCGAGAGCAGAGGCAGTCTTCGACTATGAGAGTCTGGATTGATCTACTCAGAAAGCTAGTGTGCATCTAACAATCATTTCTGAAAGAGTATATGGGTAAATTAAACCACTGGCAACCTTGAAAGGAGCCTAGGAAGCTGCGATAATTGGATCCAAGTAATGATGATGTAGATTCAACTCCTCTGGAGTGAACTCTTCCTATATCACATTTGGTTTCTCTCTGAGAAAAGGAAGGTTTTCACAAGGCTTCTTGTTCTGTTAAGTGGCCAGCTCTCACCCTTTCATTACCTATAGAAGATGACATGTGCTTCTATACTATGTGAGCTAGATCCAGTTTACTCAGTGTTGTGTGACATATGGAATGCTCTTAAGTGTTCTGGGGATCTATTTTCTTCTCTGCAAAGTAAATAAATTGATACTGACTTTCAGGATCAAGACTGCATAGATACTTCATTGTCTCTATTTGAATTCTTTTCCTTTCCTGGTACTTTGCAAAGTTTTGACAGTGGGGCATTGCAAAGGCTTCTATAGATGGCAATGGTGCATGCTGTTTTTAGCATGACTCCTAATACTTTAGGCTCAGTCTCTACCCTGTCTCTTTCTTCTTCTCCATTGACTATATCCAAAGACTCAGTGGATGATCCTATGAAGTGAATTTGCACTATGACTTGAATTTTGCAAAAAATAATCCTGTGCTTATGTAAGCCACTAAATGTTGCTGTTGTTAGAAGAGGTAGGCCACCTAGAAATAATCAGACCACCTGAATTTTTGTGAATGTTGATAAGGTCAGAGTACAATATAGTAGCTAGGTCTCTAGGAAATTCTAGTAAGTACTACTTACATACATTTGATTGTTTTTGACTTTCCTAAAGTAGATTCATGAAGAATCTAATTATACTAATTTCTTGGCTCATTTTGTATATACTTGTGTGTATTCATGTGCCCAAATGTTTGGAGGACATATGTTAATGCTGGATGTCTTCCACAATTTTTTCTTTTGAGACAGTTTCTCACAAAACCCAGCATGCAACAACTGGTTATCCTAGCTAATCAGTGAGTTCTATCCCTAGCCTAACTCTGCCTCCCCACTTCCCAGAGCAAGATTTACAACTGCAAACTATTGTAACCCAGTTTTTATTTAGGTGCCATGAATCTTAACTCAGGTCATCATGCTTATAATGGCAGGTACTTAATAACTTGGATACATGTATATTTTCTATAGCTGGATTGTAAATGCTGTTTTTAATGCCAATCTGTGTAACTTGCTCCATCAATTATCTGTCGGTCTATCTGTTTTCTTAGTTTTTTTTTTTTCTTGCTTTGTTTTGGGTTTGCTTTCTGTTTGTTTGTTTGTTTGTTTGTTTGTTTTTCACGACAGGGTTTCTCCGTAGTTTTGGAACCTACCCTGGAACTTGTTGACCAGGCTGGCTGAACTCACAGAGATTCCTCTGCCTCTTCTCTGGAGTGCTGGAATTAAAGGTGTGTACCACAACCGCCTGGCATCTGTCTGATTTCTTTTTGAAATTTCTTTCTCTAGTATCTATTCTCAACTTAAGGAACTTCCCATGAGAATTTCCAGAAGGAGTATCATCCCTACTGCACTCTGCATTTATAATCATCCTGTTAGTTAAAAAAAAAATCTAGTGGAGAAATGACTTAGAATCTTTGACTATACTTTTCTATGATTCCTACTTTCAAAAATTTACATTCAAATTTTCATATTTTCAATCTGGTTAAAATTTTTTCACATAATTACTTGTATACAAATAGGAAAATAAAATTTATTAATATTAAGACAAAGTAGAGTCATGGAGCTTTTTAGTTTAATACACATGAAGCCTCAAGATCAACGCCAAGTCTAGCAAAAGTAAATAAAAGAAAAATCACCAAAAACTTGCAGATTTTACACATGGGACATATATATTTCAGAGCTTATCAAAGAGAAGACCAAAAATAATAAATAATCCAGGAAAAAGAATAAACAAACATGGAGGTTTTCCCCCGAGTCCTTGGCATTGGAATATTCTTACCCAGACATCCTTTTTGTGTCTCGGTCTTCTCATTCATGACATGTTTTCATTCCAGGACAGTACCCGTGTGAGCTCTTCAGAAATTTACCACATTGTGGACATTAACTTCTCTTAGCAGATGCCTGATCAGTCCTCCCATACCACCTTACATCATGAGTTTCTTTCATACATAATAATTAGTGAAATTCAAGATGTCATTGTTTTTTACCGCTGAGTAGTACTCTAATATGTATATATTCCACACTTTCTTCATCCATTCTTCCATTGAAGGACATCGAGGTTGTTTCTAGGTTCTGGCTATTACAAATAATGCTGCTATGAACATAGTTGAACAAATTTTTTTTGTAATATGATAGGGCATCTCTTGGGTATATTCCCAAGAGTGGTATTGCTGGGTCCAGGGGTAGGTTGATCCCGAATTTCCTGAGAAACCGAAACACTGATTTCCAAAGTGGTTGCACAAGTTTGCATTCCCACCAGCAATGGATGAGTACACCTTCCTCCACAACCCAGGCCAGCTGGACTGGGATTGAAAAAGCATGGGATAAAACCGGACTCTCTGAACATGGCAGACAATGAGGGCTGATGAGAAGCCAAGGACAATGGCACTGGGTTTTGACCCTACTGCATGTACTGGCTTTGTGGGAGCCTAGCCAGTTTGATTGCTTACCTTCCTAGACCTGGATGGAAGGGGGAGGACCTTGGACTTTCCACAGGACAGGGAACCCTGACTGCTCTTTGGACTGGAGAGGGAGGGAGAGAGGAGTGGGGGGAGAAGGAGAGGAGTGGAGGGAGGGGAGGGATATGGGAGGCTGGAAGGAGGCAGAAACTTTTTTTTCAATAAAAAAATAATAATAGAAATTAGTGAAAAAAAGAGACCATGGTTTGATAGACAATGGGAGGGGTATATGAGATGATTTGGAGGGAGGAAAGGGAAGGAAAAAGTGTTGTAATAAAATTATAATTTCAAAAATAAAACAAGAAAATGATTCATGTGTCATTTATTTTTTATATATAAGCCTGCTTGACTAGGTCTAGGTCTATGGACAGCATGTATTTCTTATTCCTGCAGAGGTCTGAAGAATATGTCTGGCCTCCTGGAAGAGCACTTACAAATAGTGTGACTTACATTGTGGATATGGGAAATTGAACTTATGTCCTTTGCAAGAGAAGTAAGTTTTCTTAAAAACTGAGCCATCTCTTCAGTTCCTATCAGATCCTCCCTAAAGGTCTAATTGAGTATTAGTGAAAATATTTAAATTTTTTATTTTCCTTAAAATGCACAAAACATGCTTATATGTCAAATTCTCATTATCACATAAGCCATCTCTTCTTTTAAATTAAGCAGTTTTAGAAGACTTTTCCCCAAATACCCAAGATTGAAGATAGTACTATTTGTCACTCTTCAATGAGTTGACTCATCACTGCTACAAAATATCTTTAGTACCTTTTAGCTGAGGAACATTGTGCACCCAGTGACTCATAGAAAAGACATCTTGAACATAAATTATTTCTGCTTTGTCATTTACTCAATTACAACTGTTGAAAATTCCTTAAAATACTAGTTATGACGTATCCTCCAAGTTCCTTCTTTCTCTGTTTTCTAAGTTAGTCTTTTTTGTTTGTTTGTTTGTTTTGTTTTGTTTTTCGAGACAGGGTTTCTCTGTGGTTTTGGAGCCTGTCCGGGAACTAGCTCTTGTAGACCAGGCTAGTCTCGAACTCACAGAGATCCA
>NW_004949103.1:12619870-12629190 GCF_000317375.1 Microtus ochrogaster
TTAGTCCATTATTCTTGTCTATGTTAGCCATGTGGCTTGGTACCTTATTTGGTGAGGCAATCATATCTTGCTTTTTCTGTTGCTGGGTCATGAAGGCAGAATGCACTTCCCTCTTCACAGAATTCTCATTGCCCCACCTCTACTTCCTGCCTGGTCACCCCCTCCCCCTGCCCCCATACTTCCTACCAGGATACTGACCAATCAGCATTTATTTAAAATATAAGTGACAGGGTACAGACCATTGTCCCCTAGCACATATTCATGTGTGTCTGCTTGCTAATTTACCACCAAAGGATTAAATATAACAGATTATTACAACAAGCTTTCCATCCCCCCCTCCACACACACACCTCAAACATAGTTTCTAATAATAAAATTCAGGTTCCCATGCTTGAATGGTGAGACATTTCTCCAGCCTTCATTAACTTTAATTTTTGTCATAGTTGTTTTATCTGTCAGTGGAATGTATTATCACAGACCTAAGAGGCTTATACTTTTGAAGTCAAATCTAATCTGTTTTAAGAGTCTTTAAAAGAATCTTTCTCTATTCATTGTGAGGTATGGTCCTTAAGCAACCTATGCTGCTTCTATATCTGCAGTGTAACTAAGTAATATATTTACATCTTGGCTCAATCACATGCTAATTAAAGGCAATAGTACTCATTTATTATAGTCTTCTTAGGATGTGCTATATTACCCTCTGCCCCCAGGTCTATTTGAACATCACTTACACAGTTAAAGCAATTATAACCACTGATCATTTATGTGGATAACTTCAACTTGCTATATGACTGGGAAAACATTCATTTAGAGCACAGAGTCATCTTCTGGGGCTTTATTTTACTTCCCCTTTACAAAGAAGCTCACTCTTGTCACAACCACTGTGATTTGTATTCTTTACATTCAGATGCTTTTGTGAAAGGCACAGTTTTAATGACAAATGTCCCCTATTAAATTTATTCAGGATGCTCCATTACCTCACAAATTAAGAACTCATTTTCTAATGTAGCATTCAAGGTCTTCCACAAGTCATCAAGCTTGTCATTGCTCACTTACTCTGGATGTACTCCAAACAAAATGCACTCTATTTAGTTCTAAAAGGATGTCCATTTCTTCCTAACTCTGTACATTTATTAATGTCCATTATGCCCCCCATGCCTCCCCGATATTCACAAATACAGTATAACCTTAGATGACAGTGCCTCTTAAGTTATTTTTTATTTATTTATTTTCTTAAAAACTATCTTTTCTCATTGTACATACCCATCACAGTTACCACTCCCTTCCCTCCTTCCATCTCCTCTACCTTCCTCCCACCCCGTCCCCCATCCAGTCTTCAGAGAGGGTAAATCTTCCCATGGGGAGTCAACAAAGTCTAACACATTGCTCTGAGGCAGGCCCAAGGCCCTCCCCTGTATATCTAGGCAGAACAAGGTATCTCTCCAAAGAGAATGGGTTCCAAAAGTCACTACAAGCAGTAGGGATAAATCCTCATCTCACTGCCCATGGCCCCACAGTCTGCTCCAGCCATACAACTGTCAGCCACATTCAAAGGGAATAGTTTGGTCCTATGCTGGTTCCTTTGCTGTCAGACCGGAGTTGGTGAGCTCCCATTAGCTCAGGTAGACTGCTTCAGTGGGTGTCCCATCATGGTATTGACCTCTTTGCTCATATTTGCACTCTTCTCACTCTTCAACTGGACTTTGGGAGTTCAGCCCAATTTTCAGCTGTGAATCTACCTAGGCTTCTGTCAGTTGCTGGATGAACGTTCTATGGAGACATTTAAGATAGTCATCAATCTGACTACAGGGCAAGGCCAATTCAGGCTCCCTCCACTACTGCTAAGAGTCTTAGCTGGGGTCATCCATGTGGATTCCTGGGAATTTCTCTAGTGCCAGGTTTATGTTATCCCCATAATGACTCCCTCAATCAAGATAGCTCTTTCTTTGCTCTCTGTCTCTGTACTCCCCCATATTAACCATCCCGTTCCCTCACGTTCTCCTCCTCCCACTCCCCTCCTCCCCTCCCCTGCTTCTGCCCTCTCTTCTTCCTCTACTCCCATGCTACCATGTTCTCAAGAGATTTTATTTTCAGAAATATAATTAATTATTTCAAAGCTCATTAAAACATTTTTTGTGCATTCCAAATGTTAACTCGTTGAATTAGTAATTTTGTAATTAAAATATTAAGACTCCACTTGCAGCTCCTTTGGTTCAGAGATTTGCTCCTGGTCTTCACTCAGAGGTAAACTTGCAATAACACTTAGTATTTCTCTGAAGTCCCCACAATTTCTTATATTATAGCCAAGCGATGTTTAGAATAAGTACAAACCAGAACATTATCAGTTTCACCCTTGCCTACTCCCTTAATTACAATCATGAGGGATTCCATGAATCTGAGAACTGTATTAAACTGTGACCAGAGCCCTAGCCAGTCAAAACTGTGAAACATTAAATGCATGATTTGTTTAAGATGATATTTTCACTCACTCTTTGAAAATTTCTATAATGTATTTCTACCATATCAATCCTCCTATACCTCCCTTCAACTTCAAAAATTATTCCCTACCAATCTGCCACCAACCTTCATATCTTCAGCTTTGGTTTTGTTTTGCTATACCTATGGATTTTAGGTAGTACTATTCATATATGCAAAAGAGGCCACTCATGGGAGCATGAGCAATCTACAAATAGTGGAGTCTCTAAAGGAGAGGGATTCCCTTCCTCAGCTATCAGTAGATCCTCAAACAGGGTTGAGGCCTTAGCACCCCATGCTGTGCATTTTGTGGAGTAGGAAGCACCTCATTATACATATAAATTACATTTTATAATATTGATCAGTATTATCAAGAAAATACCTTAATGTTGTTGGAGGCTGCTTGTTCATTCCTGGCCATCTACACTCCCAAAATAATCACACAGAAACTATATTAATTAAATCACTGCTTGCCCTATTAGCTCTAGATCATTATTGGCTAACTCTTACCTCTTAATTTAACCCATTGTTTATTAATCTATGTATCGCCATGTGGCTGTGGCTTACCGGCAAGTTTCTGTCCAGCATCTGTCTCTGACAGGGCTACATGGCTTCTCCTGACTCCACCTTTTTTTCTCTCAGCATTCAGTTTAGTTTTCTCCACCTAGCTCTGTTCTGCCCTGCCACAGGATGAAAGCAGTTTCTTTATTAATCAGCCATAATCACAGCAGACAGAGGTTAGTCCCACATCACCTTAATGCTTCTACAACTCCAACTTATTTTCACTTAACCCCTAAAACTCATTTTTAGTAATAGTTTATTTTTCAGAATTACAATTGCATCATTTTGCTGCCATCTCTTTCCTCTCCCATGAAACTTCTTCCATATCTATGACTTCTTTTCCTTTAATTATTGTTATATGCATACTAAACAAATTTCTTGATATATATTTACATATATATATGTATTACAATTTGTACAGTGTATACAATGTTACTTCTATTAATGCAATCTCAGCACTGACCACTTGATATTGGTCAACAAATTAGGGGCTTTATCCTGGTAAGGGTCATTTCCCAGTAAGAATTTCCCAGTTGCCCTTAGTTATTTGTATAGGGTTGATACCCTGAAAGCTTTGCTCCTTCCATGTTAGCATGTCCATTGGTTTTCTCATTGTTCATGTCTTGTTCCGGCAGCTATAATGATGAGACTTCATGGGTGTAGATTTTCTGACATTTCTAGGAGACAATTTTCAAGCAAACTCTTTGGTCCTTTCACTCTTACAGTTTTTCCTACTGATTTTCTACATTAATCTCAGAACCTTGGGAGTATGTATGTAATCTGTAATAACTGCAGAAAACTGGTAAACAAAAAGGGGCATTTGATGAGGAGCAATAGAGGATATTAGCAGTATAAAAAGATTTCAAGGTGAGAACTGGAAAAATGGGGTTGGACTTTTGATTATGGAGTAGGGTGGGAGATAAATACAAAAGGATGAATTTAAGTTGTTGGCCAGGATTGTCCAAGAGACTCACAAAAAGCATTTTGAAGCCAGGCGGTGGCGGCGCAAGCCTTTAATCCCAGCACTCGGAAGGCAGAGGCAGGCGGATCTCTGTGAGTTCGAGGCTAGCCTGGTCTATAAGAGCTAGTTCCAGGACAGGAACCAAAAGCTACGGAGAAACCCTGTCTCAAAAAATTCAAAAAAATAAAAAAAGCATTTTGAACTATTACAGTAGCACTTGGTTGTCTCTCAGAGGTAGAAGGTAAGTCCCTTCCACTAAAGACACCATGAACTTTGAACATAGGAACCAGAGGAGCTAACCTGGATATGACTCACTGCAGACTCATTGTCAGGGTACCAGAAAGTTCCACAGAAAGGAAGCAACCAGTGGTCTTACCTAGCTGTGATGCCTATGAACCACATTAATGACCACCATGGCACAGTAACCCTTGGTGCAGTAGTAGCACATACATCTTGGTAGTAACCAGCAGCCCACTAAATGTAAAACCTGTTTAATAGGTTGGAAGCCATGCCTAATGTTGAAAACCCAGCCAACTCTGGGACTAGTGGAGACACCAATCTTGAAGGAGAGCCTATAACTTCCATTTTACTAAGCCAGCATAATCCCTAATGACATTATAATATTTGTGATTATAGTCACCAATAAGGATAGTTCTCACCCTTCATAAAACACTTACTTTTAGTTTATCCTATGAAAATTTCACATATGTTTTGGTCATATCAGTGTTTCAGTTCTTCCTGCCTAGTACTTCTGGACCCCCTTCTTCTCATCCTTCCAAACCTCATATCTCCTCTTTTTTGTTGTTTTATATAAACAGTTGAGTCGAGTGCTCCCCAAATTTATGTCCATTAATCAGAATAATAGTGGTAACTTCTCCTTTAGGGACTATGGCCTCAAAGCTGCTTGACCAGACTTACACTCCCAGGAATGAGTTCTCCCCTATGAAATAGGCTTTGTATCCAATCATAAAGCAATTGCTTATTTCCATGGCAATAATGCCAATACTGTACCAATGGGCACATTTTGCAAGGTCAATCATCTCATAACTTTCGGGGTTCACAGATAGGTAAGACCCCACATCCCTTAAATCAGTTAAGCTATCTTTAATACTAAATCTCAGGAAGTTGCTTTATTTTTATGTTCCTCCTTTTATGTGCTAAAGACATCTAGTAGAATAAGTCACAATAAATTTTCACTGTAACATTGGCAATTATTGCCCTGCAGTTAGAATAAACATTTGAGGCTTAACTGGTTAACTAGGTGAAGCATAAAACCCATTATCATAAATGATAAACCACCTAGTTTTCCTAAATGCATTTATAGTATTGATTAAACTCATGAGTACTTAGAAATTGTTTCTGCCTTAACCACTCAAGCTGATGGCTTTGTACATTATAGGATAAAACATAAAGTGCAAGAGCATAAGAAGTCTTCAAATCTATAGAGCTTCCTGTATTTAATGTGGAAATATACAGTTATTGCATACACTGTTTAATTTATCTCTGTTGGCTTTTCTCAGACTGGGACAAAGTTGATACACCTTATTTTCACATGATAGAGTCCTACCCTAATGTGATAAAATTTTACTTGTTACTCATGCTCATTATTGTTTAACATAGATCTTCCTAAGGCTAGGAGCATTTTGTGCTGGTTTTGCAGTGACACAAATTCTGCACCTCATGTTACATTTCTTTCCTCTACTGTCTGCAGTTGATCTTCCATGTACAGCTATGAGTCAGGAGAATTGGAGGTGATTACGAGACAACAGCATACAGGTCATAAGTTAACCTTATCATCACACAAAGTTGCAAAGGTAGCTGGAAATGTGGATATATTTGTTAATTAGGAAAGAAGAAATGAGAAGTTTAAAACCCAACGTGTTTATGGCATCGGGTACATAAATACTGATCAATGCCAATGTAAGTTCTTTTAATGTTCTAAACATATACATAGTTTATATAACTTAATTCTAAATAGATCACTATTCTATAGTTACAAGTAATTTAATTTTAAGAATCCTATACACTAGAAAGTAAATCACACTTCTGTGTACATTCAATAAATGTTATCATTTCTAATATTTCCTTGATTGGCTGTTTCTCTCTCTCTTTCTCTCTCTCTCTCTCTCTCTCTCTCTCTCCATCTGGAAAGGAGTTTAGTATGTGGAGCAAGCCAAACACTAACTCACAATCCTCCTTCTGCATCCTCTCAAGTACTGGTATATACCACAAAATTTAGATCTAACTGTCCCTCTAGATTTCCTAATTTACCAAGTCAAGTAGCATTCTAAAATATCTGATTCTGAGTGTAATATCTGTAATATCAACTGCCATATTACCTTGTTTCTCCATATATAAAAAGAAATTTATAAAAAATAAACATAATTATTTATTTAACTAATATCAGAGATTTTGCATGGATAGACAATAAATGTTTGGTGTCATTTCATGGTGGTAATACGGTAACACTAGTGTATCAGGACTTTATGACACCAAACTGCAAAATAATATTGAAAATTGTCACATTGGGTCAGAAAGCAAGCTTTCTCTTAAGTTGTTCTCACAGTCCTCTTATTAGGTCTCGTTAGATCTTTTCATTAGCCAAGACTGGTTTTGTTTGTGTTAATGGTTTTATGACAAGGAATGTTACTTTTTGTCATTTACAATATCTGCCATAGTATATAAAGAACTCACAAAAATAATCCAAAGTCTATGGCACGGGATACACAAATATTGATCCATCCCATTATAAGTATATTTAACACTATAAACATATACATGGTTTATGTAACGTAATTCTAAAATATATCAGCATTCAGGGTATATGGATATTGTAGAAATGTAAATGTCTGTCATAACAAACTAGCAGGAAGGTTGTGGCTGTCATTTATAGAAAATTTTATTTACGTTATGCCATAGGACAAAAGAAACTTAATAGGTATGATTACGTTTAAGCTCATAAGATAGGACCTGATGCAGCAGAATGCTTTTATTAGATGAAGTCGAAACCAAAATCCACGGAAAGAAACATGGTGTCAGAAGTTAGGCATGAAAAGAATGCAAAGAAGAGGGGGTGCTCAAGAATACAGTCTAGAGCAACTGAAAAAGGCAAGGCCACAGAGCTCCAAAATCAACTCTGGTTTTGTTTTGATTTAGTCTCATAGGAATAACTATGAACCTCTCATTTCCAGAAATGATAGGGAAAAAAATTGTTATTTCAAAGCACTAAGGTTGGGTTTAGCAGTAGCAAAAAATGAATGCAATAAGTATTCACTGATACAAAGTTATCCATGCCACTAGTCACTTTCACATCAGCAACATTAGTTATCACCTCCTTGTTAGGTGAAGATGGATTTTTTTCATACTAGAAGAAACGTAGCAAGAAATAAAATACCCACTAAGAGAATAAAATACAAAAAAATCAGAAAGTTATTTAGTACATAGTTATAGTTTTAAAAGATACTAATTTTTAGGATGAAAGAGCATTGTTCTTAGAAGAAAACTAGAAAAATAATAATGGTGTTTGTCATAATATTTAATACAATATATTTATATTAAGTATTAAGGTCACAACATGTTTTGTATAAATTCACTTTATGAGCATAAAAATAAAACTTTCTTTTCTCAATATATTGAGAAGCATTCTGTCATACTTTTTCACATTTTGTCATGTGTTTTTGAAAATGATACAAACATATGGTTTGTTTTTATCAACCTAGATGTCACAGATTATGAAGATGTATACCTAAATATCAAACTAACTCTGTATACATATTCCCCTTTGATAATAATATCTTATTTTTTATGTTAATACTTTGTTAGAGAGTCAATATATGAACATTCTATTCTGGAATTGTCCTTTTGTTCTAATTTGATTGTTTATTGCTGTAATAAAACACTCTAACCAAAAACAACTTGGGGAGGAAAGGTGTTTGGCTTGCGGATTACAGAACATTGTCTGCAGAGCCAAGGGAAATACTGAAACAGAGACCACAGAGGAATGCTTGCTAGCTCCCTCAAGCTTGCCCTGGTTTCCTTGTAGGGCTCAAACCCACCTGCCTGTGGATTGTACTACCACAGGGGCTGTACCCTTCTACATCAATCAAGAAAAGACCTCAGAGATGTGGTCACAAGCCATTTTGGCAGATGGAATTTTCCTACTTAGGTTCCCTTCTTCCAGACTTGTCAAGTTGCCATCTCAGTGCTCAAGTTTGAAGTTGTGTGTTGGTGTGTGCTGTTGTTGATGTTGTTTGCTTTTAGTGATAATGCGATATTAGCCACACAAAGTTAGGGAGTATTATTCTATTTTCCAGCAGTTTGAAATCATTGCTCATTCTTCAGATGGTTAGTCCCCAATAAACCATCTGTGCTGCAGACTTTTAAAGAGATTTTTAATTACAGCTTCAACTTCTGTCATAGTTATGAGGCAAGTGATGTTATTTCTGATTGCCATCGCTTTGTTAGTTTGATTTCAATAAACTGGTCTATAGTTTTTTTAAGCTATAGAATCTACAACTGTGAAGTTGCTTATAACAATCCCTGTACTACCCTTTTCGAGAGTATACCATCTTATTAAAGGAAGCTTTATTTGGATGTCATGTATTTCCAAGCATATTCATCTATTTAAAGAATATGATTCAATGATATTAATATGTGTTCCAAAATGGTAAATAATCAATGTAGTCAATTTATGATTTTCCTCTCTAAACTAATCCCTGTTCAACTTTCATATTAAACAATATATTTCCTATTACAGTAGACCTGTTCAGTATACATATTTCCTGTCTATGAAATTCAGAAATATGTGTCTGTGACCTTTCATAACAAACATACCTTGTGTAACCTGCTTTCAAATATTTTCCATGCTATGATGTGATACCCAGTTTTTTTTTTTATCCATTTCAATTGCCATTATTCGTGGTCACTGTTTCAGAGGCTTCAATCCTTGGCTACTTGGCCCAGTTCTACGACCTTATGTTGAGGCAGAGTTTCACTATGAAGAACTCACAGTTGGAGCACAGCTGGGCTCTTCATGGAAGCCAGAAAGAAAGAAGAGGCAACTTGGAAGAGAAGTTTGAGGGATATCATATATATGTATATGTACACACACATATATACATATATATATATATATATATATATGTATATCCTAACCCTTTGCATTTGGTAAGCACTCAATCTCTACTAAATGAAAGAGTGTTTTCATTTACAGATCAACTAACCTATAGAAACAGTCCAGTGCCTTCCACATAAAACAGTACAGAACAGAATCATCATTGGGTAGGAAGGACTAGACAAATCACAACATAAAATATGTTCTAAG
>NW_004949103.1:12631250-12660577 GCF_000317375.1 Microtus ochrogaster
AGTGAGCTTATAATTCAAGGAGTTTTCAATGATTTTATTATCCCCAGGAATGTCAGATGCTACACGTAAAAAGTCTCATCAATATGATTTCCTGTCCATGACACGAATGAGGACAATAACAAGGATAGACATAGTGGAAACCCCCCCACCCCCAGGCCTCAGAAAGGCACAAAGAATTACAGAAAACTAAGAAATGCTGAGAGTGAGAAATGATCTTCACCAGAAAAGAGCACACCAACTGTATAACCAATACTGAATGATAACCTCTCAAACATAGATGGAAGTAACATTATATAGACTTAAGGGGTTATATTTAGGAATATATATACATATATATATATAAGCATATAACAAAAATTAGTGAAAGAGAGCCCCGTGATTTGAAAGAGAGCAAGGAAGGAGTATCTGAGTGGGTCTGGAGTGAGAATGGAAAGAGACAAATGATAGAAAATAAAATTTAAAAAAATAGTAAAATAAAAAAAATAGCTAGTCTGTTTTCTAAATTGCAACAACATTTAATCATATTAAAATACATTAAAATTTTAAATTCTTAGCCTTATAAAGACTAATTATCTGACAATTTTATTTATTTTCATAATCATATGAGTATTAAGCAAAGGGTCAATTTAATTTTATTTATATTTTTCAATTACTAATGACAATAGACATTTTTGATGTACTTCTTTACTATTTTTTTTAGGAAAAATTTTCCTAGATTTGAATGTGAATACTTATTTACTTATTTTCTTTGTTATGGCTGAGTTTTTGGTGTTATATTTAACACTTTTCTGATAAATTCAAGGCCATGTGATCTTTTTTCATGTTTTGTACCAAGAGGTTTATAGTTTTAGCTTTTAAGTATTTGATCTTCTAGGAATTAATTCTTACATAAGTGACATTCTTACACAACTAGCAAACCAATTATCACAGATATATTTTAACTAACATATGATATGTTTGATATGATTATGACATTTTTTAACTAAGTCTGACTTAGTAAATTCTTATTCTGTACCCCTACATTCTCTGATTCACTTCATCTCCACAGCAAAGGAGAGCTGTTGCCTGCTAAGTATTGGGTATTGAGATAGTTGTATAAAAGAAAATCTTCCTTCAGTGATTTTTATGATACCATATGATCTAAAAATAAGTTGGCCTTTCTATACTCTCCAATTTTGCTCATATATCTAACATCGTATGCTATCACTGTCTCAATGCACCTGTTTTTAGTAATTCTAATGGCATGAAGTGTCATAGACATTCTTTCTTCTATTGTAAGAATCTTGGTCTCTTGTAATTCCTTTTGAATTAAATAATAAATTCATCAATTTTTAGAAATTAATGCTTTTGGAATCTGGTTGGAATAATAGATAAATTTGAGGGCTATTGCTATTTTAGTAACTATATTTTCTGATCCATGAATATGCAACACTTCTCCCATATATTTAGAATATCTTATCTTTCCTAACGCTATTCTCTAGTTTTTAAAGTAAAGTTTTTAACTCTCCAAATCTCTAGAAGAAAAAGAAAAAAAAAACTTTTAAAATGCAGATGGCAAGAAGTAATCAAACTCAGGACTGAAATCAACAAAATAGAACACAAACAAATCACAATACAGAGAATTGATGAAACAAAGAGCAAAGAGCTTGCTCCTCAAGAATCAATTAAAATGATAAACCTTTAACCAAATTAACTCAAAGATAAAATGAAAAGATCCAAATTAACAAAATAAGAAACAGAAAGGAGGCATAACAACAGAAACATAAAGGAAATACCAGAAATCATAAGGACAAACTTTAAAACCTGAAGCCTCCTAAATTGGAAAATCCAAAAGAAATGGAAAATTTTCTTGATTTATACCACCAACCAAAGTTAAATTAAGATGAGAAAAGCAATTAAATGTTCATATGTGAAAAAGAAGCAGTAAATAAGAAATCTCACAACCAAAAACCTCCCAGGGCAAGATGGTTCAAGTAGATATCTTTATGAGACTTCAAAGAAGAATTGACACCAATATTCCTCAAATTATTGTGCAAAACAGAAACAGAAGGAACATTGCCCAAATCATTTTATGAGGCTATCGTTATCCCGATACCTACCACATGAAGACCCAACTAAGAAAGATATTTAGAGAAACTTATGAACATAGATGCAAAAATTGTCAATAAAGCAGTTGCAAACGGAATACAACATATAAGTTATTGTCAAATGGGCTTCATCCAAGAAATGAAGGAATTATTCAAAATAGATAAATTGATAAATGTAATACACCACATAAAAAACTGAAAGACAAAAAGTCTTCTCATTAGTTGCAGAAAAGCCCTTTGACAAAATCCAGCACCTCTTTATTATAATGGAACTCAAGAAACTAGGGACATTCCTCAAAATATTAGAAACAATTTACAGCAAGCACAGAGACAACACCAAACTAAATGTAGACAAGTTCAAAGCATTTGCACGAAATCTGAACTAAGACCAAGCTTTCCATTCCATCCATACCTATTCAAATCTTAGCTAAAACAGTAAGATAATTGGAGAAGATCAAAGGGATACAAATAAGAAGAGAAGAAATCAAAGTATCTTTATTTGAAGAAGATATTGTTGCATAAATAAGTGATGTTTAAAAGTTCCATCAGAAAATTCCTCATAAACAATTTAAACAAAGTAGCAGAACAAAAAATTAATACTCAAAAATTGGTAACCTTTGTTACCAAATAACATTATCAAAATTCCTACACAATTCTGCACAGAAGAATTTTTACAGAAAGAACAATTTTCAGCTCCATTTAAAAGTAGAAAAACCCAAGATAGGTAAAAACAAGCCTGAACAATAAATATCAGTTGGAGGTATGTCAAATTGTACTAGAGATATTGGCACGAAAACAGAGACACTGATCAATGGAATCAAGGTGATTCAAATATAAGTCTACAAATCTATGGATACCTGACTTTTCATAAAGAGAACAGAAATCCACATTGGAAAAAAAAAAGACAGCATCTACAAGCTGTTATTCAAGCTGGATGTCTACAAATAGGAGAAAGAAAATAGATTCATGCTTATCACCCTGAATAAAACTCAACTCCCTATACATCAATGGCATAAAGCCAGATACACTAAATCTGATAGATAAGAAAGTGGGAAATACTCTTGAACACATTGGCACTGGAAAAGACTTTCTGAACAGGTCATTAGTAGCACTAACACTAAAGACAGCATTTAATCCATGATGCCTCTTGAAACTGAAAAAGTTCTGTACGGTGAAAGATACCCTAGTTTAGACAAAAATGACAATATACATAATGGGAAGATACTATATTATTTTTAATTACATATTCAACATCTGAAATAGACTAATATCTAAAATATTTTAAAACCTAAAAAAACTGGTTATTAAGAAATCAAACTATTAATAATAGGGTACAGTTCTAAACAGAATTCTCTAAAAAGGAAACAAATGATTGAGAAGGGCTTAAAAATCTTTAACATTCTTAGTCGTCTAGAGATATGTCAATCAAAACTACTATGAAATTTCATCTTATGTAGCCAGAATGGCTGAGATCAATAAAACACATGCTCTCCATGCTGGAAAGCATATGGAGTAAGAAGAATACTCATCTATTTCTTGTAGAATAGAAAACTTGCACAACCACTAAAGAAATCATTATAGTGGTTCCTCAGAAAGCTGATAATAGCTCTACCTCAGGATATAGATATGCTACTCTTGAACATGTACCCAAAAGACATTTCATCCTACTATAAAGACACTTAACCATATTTATTTCTGCTCTAGTCAAAATAGTCATGCATTGGAAGCAACCTATATGTATTTATAGGTGAACATACTAAGAAAATAGGTTACAGTTACATAATGGAATTACTAAGCTGTGAAGAAAGAAATAATGAATTTTTTGGTTTTTGATTTTTGAGAAAGGGTTTCTCTGTAGTTTTTGGTGCCTGTCCTGGAACTAGCTCTTGTAGACCAGGCTGACCTCAAACTCATGGAGATCCACCTGCCTCTGCCTCCCGAGTGCTGGTATTATGGATTAAAGACACGAGCCACCACCACCTGGCAAAATAATGAAATTTGCAGGTAAACAGATGGAGCTAGAAAAATAATGTTGAGTGTTTACATATTTGTATAGGTTAGCTGTTAAATCTTCTCTAAGCAAGCTATAATCCATATGACCACAAGTTAGGTGTACAGTAAGGAACTGGAGGATGAATGGATCCCCCAAGGAATAAGACAGGATTCTATGTTATAGATAGATGTGAAGGTGAGGCAGGGTCAAGAACAGGATGATTAAATGGGGAGCAGGGGGAAGAAAGGAGTGAGGGAAGGATTACAGGGAGGAACAGTTCAACCTGCATCCATTTAAGGGCTTACATGGAAATATAATACAGTATAAACTTCCTAAAATATTTGTATGTATGAAGGCAATCTAAAGGAAATTGACAGTTAACATAGGAGACAGATCCCCAACTGGTCATCTCTCATCACCAAGTACGGCTTGGTGATGCATTTCATGTCATTGATTTGTTGGCTAATATGACCCCATGAGAAGCCCACACAACCCAGGTTATTGTCAAGGCTACTGGTTGCTCTCCACAAACTGACAATAAGACCATATTGAGGACAACACTTACACAACTCATTGAACATGGGCAGTCAAGCTGGTGCCTACATAGAGTCTTTACCTGCTATGGACTAGTGCTCATGTTCATGGTACTGGAAGGTACTTTGAATGTTATCAAAGGATAAAGGTAAACACCATCTCAGGTATGAGTAACTCTTCATCAACAATGATAGCCTGTCTGCAGTTATGACACAAACTTGTAGGGGTAACCAACAAGTATCTGGTTGGATTTAAAACTCACCTCATGAGATAGAACCATACTCAACACTGCTTGGGTAGCAGAGAACTAAAGACTAGATTTCAAAGGGACCTAGCAGAAAACCAAATACCACTGTTCTTCTAGAAGAACATAGTCATAAAATGGCCCCTAATGACATTTTGCTCTATTCATAGATCAGTGCCTTGCTGAGACATCATCACAGAAGCTTTCTCCTGCAGTCGATGGGAAATGTATAGGGCCCCAAACTGGACAATGTGCAGAAAGTGAGAAATATTGGAAACATCAGTCCTAAATGGGATGTCGACATCAGATCCCTACCCCTAGGTCTCTGAGAAATCTACAGAAAGGAAGAAAGGTTGCACAAGCCAGATGGGATGGAGGACAGCATGGAAACAAGGCCTTCTAAACAAGTAGCGACCAGCACACATACGAGCTCACAGAGACTGAAATAGAATGCACAGGAACTACATAGGTCTTAGTTATATGGAGTCCCAGTCAGGGAGGGGAAAGGGACAGAAGCCCACATCCCTAACCCAAAATATATCTCTAATTAATGACCACTTGTAAATGATGAAATAATTTTCTCCAATTGAGTCTCACTGAGGATAAATATCACTCTCATGTGTAGGCATCTTTTGATGTTTTTATCTCATAATGTTCTGTTAGAGCATTTTTTTTAACTTACAGGACCTTGACATGAATATTATGGCTTCCAGTTCCATTTTTATTGGATTCCTGTTAATGTGTGTATTTCTATGTCTATATATGTTTATCATGCTTTTTATTTGGTTCCTTTTTTCTTCTCTGTGTTTTCTCTTATTCTGATGTGTTCGTTTCTGTCTTATAAAACTTTTAATTCATTATTATTTTTTAGATGCCTGTTTATTACCTAAGGAGAGAAAAAAAGGTGTGAAATCAGATGAGACAAAATATGGGAGAAAACTCAGAGGAGTTGGGAGAGGGGAAACAGTAATCGGAATATAGAAAAAATTAGTTGTTATTATAAATATTGTATTTTAATTTATTCATACAAGATTTACATTTTATTTTTAGTAGATTGGTAACATGAGATATTTATTGTTATTATTTTTGATTCTTAATTGTAAATATGCAAAAATACAACAGATTCTTTTTTGTTCATCTCATGTTTTAACTTACTGAATAATTTTGCTCCTTAGAGTAGTTTCATAGTTGATAACTTTCAATTTTCTAGAAAAAAAAATGGTGTCATCTTTAAATAGACAGTCTTATTTGGATGCTTTTAAAGTTCTTTCATTTTAAATAACCACAGTTAAACTTTCTAGCACAGTACAAAGTCAAAGTGGAAAGAGCCCTGATCCAAAGGATGAGATCTGCCTTTCTCTGTAAGAGAGATGTCAGCTTGGGCTGTAGTGTAGCTGCTTTTTATTGTTGGATAAAACTGCCTGCTGTCCTTTGGTTATTGCACCATCCTCATCATAAAGATGTTTAGGATATTGACAAATGTTTTGATTGGGTTTTTTTTTTATTGTTTGTTTATTTGTTTTTATTTTGTTATTATTATTGTTTTTAGAGAAAGGGTTTCTCTGTGGCTTTGGAGCCTGTCCTGGAACTAGCTCTTGTAGATTAGGCTGGCCTCGAACTCACAGAGACCCACCTGCCTCTTCCTCCCAAGTGCTGGGATTAAAGGTGTGCGGCACCAGTGCCTGGCAAATGATTTTCTTTATCTAGTGAAATGATTATGTTTTATCAAATTATATTAACATTGTATATCATATTGTCATCACTTAGGATTAACATATATAAAGCTTAGATTTTATGTTTAATTTTTAATCAAATTTTAATAGGCATTATATATTCACTCTTTGTCCTCTATATCGTCCATTTAAAGATTCTGTTCTTTTAGTCTTCATTTATGGATAAAGTATAGCATATCATTTTATTATTTTTGTGGTTTTTGTCTTACTTAGTTTTTCAGAAACTTAATCATAATGATATCTTGGTATTTATTTGCGGCTCTTCTGTTCAAATTTTGCTAAGTAGCTTTTGTTTGTCTATTTTGTTCACTAAAGATGTGGAATTTTAAATCATTTTTATTCAATATGTTTTCAGTTTCATTTTTTTCTCTTCTAGTTCTGAGACTTTCATAGCACATTGTAAATCATTTGTTATTGTGTGGCAAATTTTATTTTATAATTCTATTATTTTTGTCTCATTCAAATTAAACAAATTCTATTGATCTTTGCCAATTATTCTGAATTTATCTTTGTTGTCTCCCTTCTACCCTAGACTTTATACAATACAAATATTTTTTATGTTTGGCATTTTCCTCTTCTCTTACTTTCATTTCTATTTATTCCTTGAAATTCAATATTTCTTCATTGCTATCTTAGATTTGGAGTATAATTTTAAGAACATATTATAGGTGTTTTAACCGCTAAATAATTTTACCATTGAAATAATTAGGTTAACTTCACAGTATTAGGCTAAGTTATTGAACACTGCTTGAATTTTCAAGATTATACAAATATTGTGCATTACATCCTACAAACTAATTTTAAATATATAATATGTGTGTTTATAATGTTATAATATGAATGTTTTCACCCTAACTTAAAGTTCTAAGTTTTTATTTACTCATCATTTGACAACATTAAGAAGTATGATTTTCAGGGGTAACCAAACTAAAAAGAAGTTATTTCACCAATCAAACTGTTTCCCTTATTAAGAGAGCCCATAATCCAAATGAACACATTTCAGGGTGCTTCCCTGCCTCCTTCTTCCATGGGAAGACACAGAGAGTAGTTGCTCTGTTGATACAGGATAGGTGCTTTAATTGGATCCTCCATCTATCTCTTCTTTACTTTTGGCTTCACAATGAATAATAAATTTCTATTGTTTGTAAGTTATGCTGTCTATGCCATTTTAATAAATATGATATGATACTATTTCTATGGTCCCAAAGCAATCATGAAAACCAAGGTACTACCCATTTTCTCTTATAAAAAGGTGTTAAATTTATTAGAGCAATATAGATTAACAGTTAGAAAGATGTTATTCCCTCTTTTTATTTCCATTAACAACAGAAACTAGAATATGTACCCATTTTAGGAAAATCAAATCAATAGCCACTATTTAAAATGTCTTTATATATTCTTTAAGGACTTTCTAATGAGTTCCAGATTTTATCTGTTTTACATACCCCATTTTGCCTGTCCTTGCTTGTGTATTTCATAAGGGCATGAACTTTCTTATCCAATTTCATATCTTAACATTTAGGATAGTGTAAAAGTAGATATTAGCTATTTCACCAAAGAGACTGATATTTTCCATATTGACCTCTTCTGTCAGAGGCACTAATGGCTATTTTAATGGGCTCAATTTCATTTCAGGTTCTCAACATCTATTCAGAGTAATATATTGCTGAAATTCATTGGCAATAAACTGAAATGTTTTTTGAAATATAAATATTCTCTGTTACTTTGAAGAACATGGAATAAATATCACATGTGTATTTATTTGCTACAAAATTCAGGATGTCATTTTGGTAGTTATTGGTACCATTATATTTCATACTCAAGATTTATAACTAAATGTTGTGTTTTAAAAAAGTCAGTGCTTTATACAGAAAAGACGGTCAAATGCCACTACATTGTATCTCATATTTAACTCCAGATTCGTCGTAAAAGGGAATTTTAAAAATCTGCGTAACAGAAGTGCCTTTGCATCTCCAAAGACTGAGATAAGCATTGCTACTGTGAATCCCCATTGTGAAGACCACCATCTAATTAAATCACCCTTTTAAACACAGGAACAAAGAGACATGGAACCTTATCATATGTTATAAGAATGAAAAACATGCAAGTGCGAAAGAAAGCTCCAGAGAGTCATAAGATTATGTTAAAAGAAGTTGGGAAGGCAAGATATGTCTCTCACCAAGAGGAGGTTCTTCATTTATGTCTCTAGATTAGTTCCGTGGATTTCTTAACAAATTTCTGTATCAACTCACAGAGCTTCCAGATTTTCTTTTTTTTTTTTTAATTTGGAAGCCTGAATGATTTTTTTTTTATTGAAATAGATTGTTCTCTCATACAGTACATCCCAACCACAGTTTCCATCTCCACTCCTCCAACCTCCCACACACACCTCCCCGCTCCCCCTACTTAAGAAAGAAAGAACAAAATTAGTTTTAATGTGGCAATGGAAAGCTGCTCTGTATGCCTTTGTCTTTTTTTTTAATTTATTTATTTATTAAAGATTTCTGTCTCTTCCCCGCCACCGCCTCCCATTTCCTTCCCCCTCCCCCAAATAAGTCCCCCCCCAGCCCAAAAAGTAATCAGGGTTCCCTGTCCTGTGGGAAGTCCAAGGAACCCCCACCTCCATCCAGGTCTAGCAAGTTGAGCATCCAAACTGCCTAGGCTCCCACAAAGTCAGTGCATGCAGTAGGGTCAGAAACAATGAGGACTACTGAGAACTCCAGATTTTCTTAGCATTTGTCTTAGTTAGGGTTTTTATTGCTGTGAAAAGAAACCATGGCCATGGTAACTCTTACAAGGAAAACATTTAATCGAGGATGTTCACTTACAGTTTCAGAGATTTAGTCCATTTTTGTCATGGGGCTGGGGAGCATGTTGATGTGCAGGCAGATGTGGTGTTGGCTTCATCTTGTATTGAAGGAACATGCAGTTACCCTAGACACTGGGAAGTATCCTGAGTATAGGAAACCTTAAAATCCACCCCCACAGTGGCATTTCCTCCTACCGGGCCACACTCACTCCAAGAAACCACACCTCCTATTGGTGCCTCTCCCTATGAGAGTATGGGGCAAAAAGCCATACTACCAAAGGACGCAATCTTCCTACAGTCACATTTGGAATTGCCCTAGAATGTTCAGTATGTTCACATTTTAATACACATACATGGGGGGGTTGTTGGGGAGATCACCTTTTCAGAAACTCTTAACAAGAAAGTTTATATCACTACTTTCATAGACTGAGTTTTTCTTTTAGGATATCTTGACTGTCATGCAAAATTTCAATACAGACCATGTAAATGCTAAGGTTTGTGAATATAAATGTCAGGTGCAGTAATTTTATAAGCAGCTTATAAAATATAAAATGACTTGAATAAGGATTCATTTTATGCTCGTCTCTACAGCACTAGATTCCTTTTGGAGCTGCATACTGGAGTTCTATGAAGAGAGTCTGGCAAATGGTCCTCTCTCAAGTCATAATGTGGGGGACCATGGTAAAATACACAGAATGGCATCATAAAGGCCTTTGGCACTTGGCAACCACTGCACCAAGCTTCCTTGCCAAATTAATAGTTACTAATTACTTACTTTCTGTTCCTTTGTTACAGTACCACAGCCAAAAGCAACTTCTAGAAGAAAGGGTTTATTTTGACTTACAGAGTGATAAAAATCCACCATGGAAGGATGCATGGCGCCAAGTGGCAAGCATGGCAACAGAAACAGGATGCTGAGAGATGGATTTTCTTCTGCAAGGAAGAAGCAGGGACTGAAGAGGAAGTGGGGTGAGGCTTTAACCCTCAAAGCCAGTTCCAGGTAACAAACTTCCTCTAGCAAGCCTCTACCTCCCAAAGGAAACAGAGTTTCACCAAACACCACCACCAACATCCTAGTGTTCAAATATATTAGCCTATGGAGGATATATTTTATTCAAACCTCCACAGATGCTATGATGTTATATGAGCTGTAATTCTTTACATTAACACAAACATAATTTAAGTTTCAAATGAATGGATGACATAATGAAAACAACCAGAAATTCAGCTATGGTATTCCACCTCCTTGAACCATGATTTCTCTGTCTTTCCACTTTGATTTGACATTTTTTGATTTATTTCTGGAACCAATATCATCAAGGATTTTAGATCACATCTATATTCCATATTATTCAAAACCAAGGAAATGCCTTTTTTCTACAACTTCTAAACAATCCTTTGACCTTCTTGCTGATTTTGAGTAAGTGCATCAATAGTTTAGTTCTGTCTTCTTCCCAGTGTTCTCCTCTCTCCAATGGCCTCTGACCCCCTTCTTCTCTATCCAGGCTCTTTCCACATCCCTTAAATCTTAGCTTGGTCACATGACTTATTCGTACCAGAAATGTCTTAGTGAAGTAAACAAATGTAACATGCTGCCAATTTCTTTAGGAAGCATCAGAGTTCACTCAGAAGACACATGCAGTCTAGTGTGACAATTTGAACGTGCCATTCTAAAAACGCTGTCGTAGCCTGGCAAGTGGCTAATTAGCATACTGTAGAAGAGGCAGCATCCATCCCAGTAGATGATGTGGGAAGGTCATATGTCAATCTTTTGATTTCATTGGTTAATAAAGAAACTGCCTTGGCCCATTTGATAGGCCAGCCCTTAGGTGGGTGGAGTAGACAGAACAGAATGCTGGGAAGAAGGGAAGTGAGCTCAGACTCCATGCCGCTCCTCTCCAGGTCAGATGTGATGAAGCTCCAGCCCAAGAGGGATGTACACTAGAATCCTTTCTGGTAAACCACCACTTTGTGGTGCTACACAGATTATTAGAAATAATTTAGTCAAGATGTGAGAGATAGCCAAGAAGAGGCTGAAACTAATGGGCCAGGCAGTGTTTAAAAGGATACTATCTGTGTGTTGTTATTTCAGGGCATAAGCTAGGCAGGCGGCCAGGAGCCAGGCAGAAACAGAACCCGCGGCTCCTTCTACAAGTAGATACTGGAATTTGTTTTAAAATGGATCCGTCTACTATGATATGCACCACTGAGTTCTAAGGTGTTTTAATCATAGCTTTGTGACAAGATGATGATACAACTGTACTGAGGGCAGGTGCCTGAGGCTAAGTCCTGAATGATCACATGTAGGACACTAAACCTGGACCTAAGCTAAGATAGGACTCTTGGCACAAAATCAAAAATAAACAACATGTTAATGAGGACAGAAAGACTGCTTGTCAGTAAACACTGTGTTAATGAGAATGGAGTCTGCTTTAGAATAAATGAAAATGAGAGTAAAGTTTTGTTTCTTGGAATAATACTGTTATTATGAGGTGGATATTTATGTGAAGTGGTTAAACTAAAAAGATTTATGTCTTTTAGAACTTTATTATTAAGTCATTAAAGCTATAAATGCAAAGATTTAAGTGTTTTTAAAGTATTTAGGTTTAATTTACAAATTCATGATCCTATTTATAAATCCAAGAAATTTTAAGTATGACTTTCAAGGGATTTTACTGCTTATTAAATTAATCTTTTTAAGTGTTTTAAATAGCATCTATATATGTGATATGCTTGATTTTTCCATGTAATTTGATAATCTGCATAACAAATAAGAGCTCCCAAGAGCGTAATTGATTAATAGAAAGATAAACATTAGAGAAGTATACAATAAATTTTAATTTATCTTCAAACACACTACTATTATTTGCAAAATCATAGTAAATTATTTAGTCAATCTACCTTAAAATTATATGATGGATATTATTGGTTGACTACATTTGGAATTAACTAAAAGCCAAATAACTGCGCACACCAGTGCAAGATTTAAAAAAAAAATAAATCGTTTGAAGTGGGAAGACCCAATTCAAAGTTGCATCTGTGAAGTGGAAAGATAAGCCTTTAATTTAAATTTTTTAAGGTTTGAAATCCCACCTTTAATCTGGGCAACACCTTCTACTGGCAACCTATATGAAGGTCAAGAAAGGTCATCTATATGAAGGTCAAGAAAGTTCACCTTTGCCTGGTTACTCTTTCTCTTGCTAGTAAGTCAATTCTTCACTGACATTAAAGGCTACTTTTTTGAGATTCCAATATATACTGAAAAGCAACTAAGAATCTTGTTGTTTAGCATTTAATACAATGGCTGCACCTTAAGCAACTGCTGTCCCAACTGGCCACTGTAACTCCACAGCTACCAGCAGTAATTTGGCCACTTGCATCTCAGCCAGCCAGGAATTCTGTTCCCTTAGACACCATCTCTATCAAGGCCACTAAATGAAACTTGATTCTAAATCTCTATCCTTCTACAGAACTCAGGATTCAGAGGTTGAGATGAAATCCTGCTTGTTCAGAAAGGCTCAGCACCCAGTAAGCTAACCTCTCCTTTCTTGTGTCTATCCAAAAAAGGGCACATCCTTCTGCTCAGCCCCCACTAAAGAACCCTCCCTACCACTTCCTGTCAGCTAATTGTTGACTAAGCCTCTGAACCCCAGGTTAATTTTATTTAAACAAACAAATGCAACACATCCTTGCATCATTAACAAAGGCAACAGGAACATACCTTTACACAGTCAAAATAATATTCCACAAAATATCCAGCCTTGTGGACTGAACCATAAGATTCTTGGACCTTCCAATGTTAGACAGCCATTGTTGGACCAATTGGACCACAGTTTGTTAACCATTCTAATCTGCTTTATATCCCCTTTATTTGTATAAACATCAGAGAGAGAGAGAGAGAGGAAGAGAGAGAGAAAGAGAGAGAGAAAGAGAGAGAGATTCATTTTGTAAGCTTTGTTTCTCCAGAGCAGTAGTTCTCAATCTTCCAAATGCTATGACCCTTTAATGCAATCCCTGATATTGTGGTGATCCCCAACCATAAAAGAAGCTTCATTATCACTTTATAACTGTAAATTTTCTGCTCATATGAATCATAATGTAAAAATCTTTGTTTTATGATGATTTGGTGACATTTGACTCTATAGGGATCACAATCCTCAGGCTGAGAACCAGTGCTCCAGGTACATCTGACTTAGTTGATGCAAAATAATATAATTTATATTATATTATTCAAATTTTAATCTTAATAAGTTACTGTTTCTTAATTTTATATGTAAACCACAAGATAGGTTTGGGCAATCATAAGGTGGTGGTGATATCACTGAGGGCTTTGAGGCATGTGAGCCTTTGTCAGTAACAGTGGTGGAAAACCAAAGGCACAGCCCAGGCTACTGCCTGCCCTATTCTAAGTTTATTTCAGAGATTAATTGTAAATTCTTGACTGTGTTGCAGCAAAAAATTCAAGATAAGCAAGGCCTAATCTATGTTGGAATTTGGTAAGAAAAGATTTTAGCATAGATTTAAGCACAGTGTTAATAGAAAGAAAGATATTTAAAGAAAGGACAGCATACACTCAGTTGAGAGTATGAACTTATCTAAATAATATTTCTCATAAGTGTCTTAAGAACAACTATATGTGGATCCAGGGGAAGCCTGTATAAAGGAACCAGAGGGGTTGGAGACACCCCCAAAAAAACATACCCACAGAATCAACTAAACAGGGCTCATGAGGGATCACAGAAACTGAAATGACAATTGCAGACTTTGTATGGATCTGAGCTGGGTCCTCTGCATATAGCTTATGTTTTTTATAGCTGAATGTTCTTGTGGGATTCCCAACAGTAGGATTGTCTTTGACTCTTGTGCCTGGTCTTGGGTCCCCTTTTTTTTCTATTGGGTGACCTGTTTCAGCCTAGATATAAAGCTTTGTGCCTAGTATCATTACAACTTGTTTTGCCATGTTTGGTTGATATTCCTGAGAGACACACTGTTTTTGAAGGGGAATGGAGTAGAAATATACCTCAAAATGAGGGGAGGTAGGGGTGGAGGAATGGGAAGAATGGAGGAAAGTAAAACTGATGTCTTGATGTAAAATATTTGAGAAGAATAAAAGAAAAAAATTAAAACAGAAATAAACAGCTAGGTGTATGACTTTGGTATCTTCTGAAGTTACATCTTAGAGGTTCCAGAATAATCTGCTCCAGGCCATTTCCCAGTTCTTTCCTAGGAAATAGTACCATAGAATGGTACCTGGGGTTTCTTATGGGATTTCAAACTCACAAGGTGATACTGTAGTTCACAATGGTTGCACAAATAGGTAACACATTTACTACAATAAGAATCAATAACCTTGAGATTTCCATTAATTACAGCTTTATACCTGAGGAAGGAGTAAATTCATATACACTCAAGCCCTAAGAATACTTTATTAGTACTCTAACATTCTTAAAATATCTTGAAATAGCTTAATATATTTATGGAATACAGTTTCTCTGTAGGCTGCCTTACAACAGATGATGATTATGCAGGAATTGAACTCAGCTAGGGAAATACTTCAACAGAAGCAAGGATGAAGGACACCTCTTGCTTTCTACCTCACCTTCACTTTATCTGTTTCTCTCTCCTACCTCACTGTGGTTGTTGTAATGCCTGGGGGCTGCAATAGGTGTTTAATGACTGGAAGCTAGAAAAGTTAAATCTCCTAGCTAAAGCAGACCTTTGCCTGTTAGATAATGTATTTTAATTGCTATTGAAGCTGCTCATTCACATCATATCAGTGAAGCACAAAGATTTCTATTCATCAGAATTAAAAATACAGAGAATTCCATTCATGAGAATTATATTCACTAAAGAGCGGGAGATTCAAAATAAAATGATGGACTGAGAAAAAAAAGCTGACGCTAACAAATGATACAAATGTAAGACATCTGAAAATGGAGAGACAGCTAATGAGGAAGACAGAAGGAAGACAGAAAGATCAACCTTGTGTACTTCACAAGCCAGTCATTATCGAAGGCATCAAGAGGGCATTATTTAACAGAGGAAACCTTAAAAATTAATGTGCAGAGCAAACTTCTATGTTGTCTCACCTTATAGGTCATTGATTGATAGCAATTCTACATAGTGAAGCATGGGAAGATGGGGGAGTTAAATTATCGCACTTCCAGAAAAGCAAAGATGATTCTGGCAGTTTTTCAAAGCCAGTGGTGTGTGTGTGTGTGTGTGTGTGTGTGCAAATGATTTGCTTTTGTTTTGTCTCACTCCTTAGTTTGCAGAAATACAAACTAGAAATAAAATAAGTTTAAATGTAGATATCTAATGAGTTGACAATACGATGCAATTGACTGGGAGTATTACAATCCATAGAAAGCTATAAATACAGGCTTAGGTGAGACAGAATCTGGCCATCAATAGTTAATGTTCATTTGCTTCTAGTGAAGGAAAAAAATGTTGACTTGAACAAATAGACATGAGGAAAAGTAACAAGGAGAAAGGCCACTTCAACTCCAAGAGGTCAGCCTCTGTGGGGCATGCCCTGCTGGATATGTGCCGGTGTGCGATGATAGAAGTCTTTAACAGTCATCAAAAAAAAGATATCTGGAAGTTGAATCTCATAGAAACTATTCTAAGAGGGAAACTGGAACTGAAAGATGCAATTTAATAAACAAAATATCTATTCTTAAAGATGGTTCAGAGAAATACTCCATGTATGTCCATTAACATTTTGAAATTAGGTATCAGTTTTCTTACATGTGTGAGTTTTTTACAAGGGTACTAACAAATTTCCTCAACTCATCAAGCATACCACTACCCTTCAAATAAGAGAGTTTAACACAAAGAACAATGACAAATTTGGAGAATATAAGAATTAGAATTCCCAAATAATATATATTATTCCAATAAGCTTTATAACAACCCTGTTATTAAAAGAAGATAAATTAGACTTTGAGATATGAGATTTCCTCAAAAACACAGGAGGAAAATGGCACATGAGATAAAAACACGAGTGTTGACTCTAAGGCATATGCATTTAGATCCCCAAATATAAACTTATTTTATTTCAAGGTTATATACTACAACCTGAAGAGCCAGATACAACCAGGCATGAGTTTCTCTACAACAAAGAACTAGAATGAGGCGCTCGAATGTTTAGTCTCTCAACAATATTAATAGATAGCAAGAGTGATCATCACTTCACCGAAATGAAAATGAATCAAATGAAACTTAACAAAGTGTAGAGGGTTATAGAATGACTTTTCCCTGTAGGAACTACCAGCACCAGCCTCAGAGCCCCAGTGACTATACCCCTGCAGTGGTACATGCTGACACTAACTCTCTTTATTACCATGGAAATAGAAAGAAGTCACAGCCATTCCCTAGACAATTAAATGAAACTCATTTCATAACAAATTGTTCATTATAATTTCCCTAAAGTTATCAACATGCTGTAATTTTTATAACGAAAAGTCCATTTCAGTAATGGAAGATATTTTAAGATTTCTAAATTGTTCAGTGGCAAACTTAGGAAACTTCTTTACTTCCAATTGTGCTTCTTCTACCACTAGCTCCTAAAATTCTCCAGGCAAGACACTGGAGACATCCCTCTGCCAAATCTAATAACTCATGCTCTAAATAATTTAACTATTTTCTCTATATAAAGAGATTACATTTTCATTGTGAGCAATTTAGAAAACAGACAAAATGAAAAACATACAAATAGCACAAAATCCCAGCTCATAAAATATTAAACTCTGAATCATTTTGGCACCTAGAGTATTTTATAATGAGATGACAGACAGGCATATGTTTTATAAATAAATGTAATAGAGGCTAGAATATTCAGATATGAGGACATGCTTTCATACAATAGAAAGGGGCAATACATAGTACACAAGGTTGCTTTACTGAATGGTGAAGAAAGACAGACTAGAGGAGCCAGAATTCAAAATGATTTCCCCTGGAAAGAGCAGAGATGGAATCATATGGATGACTGAGTATGAAAAACAAAGAAAAGAAGAACATGAGTCAACTTAGAAGAGAGTTTTGAAAGTAAGAAGAGAAGCACATGAAAATTTCTTTTCTTTCTATTGTAAAATGATATCTTTCAAAATTGAAATTATAATATTACATAATCCCCCCTTTCCGTTTCCTCCATCCAAACTTTATCATATAACCTCCTTGCTGTTTCAAATTCATGACCTCTTTTTCATTAATTATTGCTGCATATACATATATATATTATATGTATATATGTTACATATATAATATAAACATATTAAAGTTGAACTGTTATACCTACGCGTTATACCTATAGACATTATACACATATAGGTATATATATTACCAAACATAAATACAATGTGTACAGTCTTTATAATGTTACATGTACGTGTGTGTGTGTGTGTGTGTGTGTGTGTGTGTATACATACTCTTTCTCACACACACACATATGTAATTTACTTTTTTTTTTTCAGGGAAGATGAACTTAGTGGTAGATAACAAATTGGTGTGCTCCTTGCTCGGGAGGACAATTTCTGCTGCTCTCAGCACTCTTTGTTTGCATATAGTTGTTTGGGCCTCTGGGATTTTCCTTCATCTACTTCATCATAACTATTTTTCTTGTTCTTGTGCATGTCACGTTGACACAATCAGTTGGTGAGGGCGAAACTTCTGACATTCTTAGTAGAAACACTATTACAGAAAATCTTGTTTCTCTTGAGCAATATTTTTGTTTCTTATTTCACAAAGATCTAAAATATACATCTAAAATACAACTCCAGTACCTAAGGCTAAGATCCCTAAATCTAAGACCCGTCAGCCTTAGGTATTGAAGTTGTATTTTAGATGTGTCCCTGGGAAATTAGTTCCACAATATGCACTTTGACTAGTGTAGTTTTCTGTAATGTTCCTACTCCATTGCAAAAAAAAAAAAATTCCTTCATGAGGAGTGAGGATTACATTTATCTGTGAGTATAAGGACAAATTTATAATGCTGTTAGGGATCATGCTGGCTTAGTAAAGTGGTGGTTTTAGGTTTTCCTTCAAGATCTGTGATTTCAAGAGCCCTGAGTATTTGACTAGTTTCAATACCAGCATGATTTTCCTCTTGTTGAGTGTGTCTTAAGTCCAATTAGAGAATTCATGGTTAGTGCCAAGGTATACAAAACTTTCTTTATGTATATTTATTCACTGTGTATTAGTACTTCCTTAATAAGATTTGGGTATAATTTCAGTTACCTTGGGTCAATCTCAATCTAATAACATTCAACAACAAAGTCTAACAGTATAAAATTTCTGTTCTAAATCTTGCTTCTTCTGAATAGTGTGATGCAATCCTACACTGCCCTCCTTTTTGCTGTAGAGCTTCCTCATCACTTTGCCCTGCTTATGTGACATATTCTCACTCATCTGTCACACAGAAGATCTTGGCCATTAGATCCACTGCTATGCTTTTATAAGGCTGTTTGTCAAGTAACAGTTTACATAAAATTGGATCCACAGTACAAGACTGGTGATTTCAACATTTTAAATATTCCAAAGAGATACTTTAAAGCCCTTCAGTTAAGTGAAGAGCTCAAAGTTTACAAATTAATACAGACAGAAAAATATGGTAAAATTGCCAACATTTATAGTAAAGTATAGATAATTGATTAGTCTTAACTTACTAATGAAATTTTATCAGGTTTTTTTTTGGGAAAAATACATATGAAGTTTGTTGGCCACCACTAACAATCATGTAACATTCTCTAGGAAGAAGAGACTACTGATTCTCAAGAAATATGAGCCTATTCTGATAATCATAACTCCACTTAAAATAGAGAATATAAAATCTATGCTTAGGATGCTTATGTATCCATTAGAAGCTCATAGGCAAACCCATGGCACTTCAGATGTATTCACTATTGGCTAATAGCTCAGGCTTATTACTATCTAGCTCTTACATTTTTTTTTTTGAGACAGGGTTTCTCCGTAGCTTTTTGGTTCCTGTCCTGGAACTAGCTCTTGTAGTCCAGGCTGGCCTCGAACTCACAGACATCCGCCTGCCTCTGCCTCCCGAGTGCTGGGATTTAGCTCTTACATTTTAAAATAGCTCATATTTCTTTTCTGCCCTCTGACACTTGGTGGTACCTTCTTTCAACATGGCACATTCATCTTGCTTCTCTCTGCATCGACTCACAATTCTTTTGACTCCACCCTTCTTCTTCCCAGAATTCTCTCTGCCCTGAAAAACTTGCCTAGCTATTGGCCAATCGGTTTTTTATTAACAAGAAGAGTAACGTATATTTACAGTGTACAAAGACCATTCTACAGCTGTCAATAGCACCACAAAGAGCAGAAATCCTCCAAAGCAGAACAATATGAACAACTAGAAAATTTCTCCATCAAAATGGAAATAAGATTACAAAGAATGGCAAATAAATGATCTTGCCTGGATGAAGGAAGAGGCCTAAAGAACATAGAACCCAATGACATTTTCTTGCCTCTACCATACATTAGCTACACACACACACACACACACACACACACACACCTATAGTTAGTCTTCTCATTGTCAAGCTAAACAGCAAGCATTTTTCCTTGGTGATCCATTGCCAGCTCCCAAGTAGCTATTTCATGTATATGTTAAAATATAATTGTGTATAAAAGGAAAGAATGGGAAAGTTAGAAAAAGACAAATTACAGAAAACACAGAAAGAACTAGAAAGAATTACTTTTTGTTGGTAATAGAAAACATGAAATTTAATGAAAAGAATGGAAGCTAAGCAAGAAAACAGAGGTGGGTTGAGAAGAAAATGAAGAGAAAACATGAAGATCTAATATTAATGAGGTCATAGGCTCTGAGCTTTTGAGGGAAATCTAAGCAAAGAAAATCATCATCTTCAGGGACATTAAGACTATAAGTCTCAAACACCTTTGTTGTAGAACAATCTTTTTGTACACTGTGAAGATCTACAGCTCTCATTGGTTTAAAAAGTGAGGTGAAGCTTTTTGGTCATTTGAGGTTATGATTGTTTGTTATCATTTTTGTTATAGGTTGTTATTGGTCCTGGTCATAAATAAAGCTAAACAAAGAAGTTAGATTAAAAGATCTCTTTCTGAAGAAAAATGGAGTAATATAGTATATAAATGATGAGATAAAGGATATATTAATGAATCTTCTTTAATACAAAAAGAAACTATTAATATAAAAATATTTTATATTTATATGGATTTTTGTTTATTGAAACAAATTTAAAGTTATTTTTACTATACTGATGAATGTTTCTACTCTTGTTTTGAGTATTGTACTTATGAAGCTAACTTAAAAATATAATAGAATATTAAGAAATATATTTCAGTAGTTAATCATCTATAATAATCAAATTTGTAGTCATATTAGCTATGTTGTTTTCATGAAATTATGTTTTCAAGGTTAAACAGATATATGTAGAAGTTGATTGTCTTCAAACACTTAAAAGACCTACACAATATGGCATTTAAGATGTTTAATAACTAAAGATTTTTATGACAGTGAGACACTTTTGGTTCTGGCATCACCAACACACTTCAGAGAAAATTATAGGTATCTAAGAACCTTTGCATGGAGTTTACTCTCTTGGTGGCAAAAGCCAGTCATTTGGGCAAAAAACTGTTATTGCCTTGACTGCTGACAGTATGCTGTCCAAATTGGACAAACAGTACACAAAATTGATTATTATAGATGATTAACTACTGAAATATATTTCTTAATATTCTATTATATTTTTAAGTTAGCTTCATAAGTACAATACTCAAAACTTGTCAAACTTTGACAAGACAAGGTAGAATAGTCCTTCAAAATCCTATGCTTCTCAAAAATGTCTGTTAGATATTATGGGCCTATAGGGCAAGGATGGATATCCCAGTGACAAAAAGGAATTTTGGGTGACTGTTCAGGTGGCCAGATGTCCCTGTTATTAGGGAATATTACATCTCTCTGGAGTCTCTGATGGAATTAGAGACTAAATAGTTAAACTTATAGTTCTCATAAGTTATGATGAAAAGTATAAAACTTTAGACTCATGAAGATGAGATTAGACAATATTTTTTTAAATTTGCAAATACAAATGGCCTGAATATTGTAACTGCTATTCTCAATTGATAACTGTTTTTGCTCTATGTAGTTTTACTATGTTAGAGTTAAAATAATAATGTTCCTTTTTAATTAGACAAAAGGGGGTAATGTGTTGAACAATATTTTTTATAGACCGTGAAGATGTGTTTCCCTCATTAGTTTAATAAAGAGCTAACTGGCCAATAGCCAGGCAGTAAAAAGTTACACAGGACTTTCAGACAGGAAGAGAGCTCTCTTGGATGAACAAGTAAAGAGTCACCAAGAGACTCAGAGAGAAGCAAGATGAACTTGACATATTGGGGGAAAATGTTGAAGCTGGGCGGTGGTGGCACATGCCTTTAATTGCAGTACTCGAGAAGCAGAGACAGGCAGGTCTCTGTGAGTTCGAGGCTAGCCTGGTCTACAAGAGCTATTTCCAGGACAGGCACCAAAGCTACAGAGAAACCCTGTCTCAAAAAAGAAAAAAAAAAGGAAAAAAGTGCTGATCCACGTGGTAAAGACTAGATAAGAAATATGGGTTAATTTAGGTAGTAAGAGCTAGTTTGAAACAAGCCTAAGCTATTGGCTGAAATTGGAATTTATAATTAATAATACATTGTAGTAGGAGCTGCCGGCTGCATTACTGCCACCCAGCTCCCGGCCTCCTGGCTAGCTTATGCCCCCAAATAACAACACACAAACTGTATTCATATAAACACTGCTTGGCCCATTTCTATTAATGTGTGTAGCACCACAAGGTGCGCTTACCAGGAAGATTCTAGCCTATGTCCATCCTGGGTCGGAGCTTCATCGCATCTGCCCTGGAGAGCAGCTGCATGGCGTCTGAGCTCACTTCCTCTTCCTCCCAGCATTCTGTTCTGTTTACTCCCCCTACCTAATTTTCTGTCCTATCAGGGCCAAGGCAGTTTCTTTATTTAACCAATGACCTTCCTCCATCAATACGTTTCAATGTTATTTGGGATCTGGGTGGTGGGACAGAAAAGTCCAGCTATACACCTTCCTATATCAGTTTTCTGATTCTGTGATTTTGTAAATATTTCTGCCATGTGGGATCTTTACTTGGTAATCAAACTATACAATATGACTACATAAAAGGCCTATTCACAATTAATAATCAAATATCTAAGAGTCTAAAGGTCTAGGAATATACTTCAAAACATGACAAAAATGTTAAACTTGAAAGGTTAATATACATATTAACAATTATCCTTTATTGATTATTTCCTATTGAGTTTCAACTAAAGTAATTTAATGGCTACTTATTCCTTTCCAGATGGCTACTTTTCTTTAAAAAAATGTATTCACATAATTTTTATAAGTATTTACAGTGCCTCAGTTAACAAAATTAAAAACCAAATGGTTATTAGAACTCACTATCATTGAAGGGAGAACAAAATCAATGAATTAAAAAGTTTTCCAAGTTGCAAAGGAATGGACATAACACCCAGAATATGTATTAGCTTTTCTAATGGATTAAAAGTTAGGAAATAAAAGCTGGAGAAATAATGCAAACAAAATACAGGCAGCCAATAACTACAAGAGGATTTTTTCACTAAGCACAATGAAAGAGTATTTGGAAATGATGAGTGAGCATATGTGTGACTATCACTCTGGCAATGTTTTAAATATTCACATAAAGGGAATTATGCTATGTATACTAAAACTTATCATTTGCGTAATATTTGTTAAATTATTCAAATGTGGATTTCCCCTGATACAAATATTGTATGGGTTAGCTGTTCACTCTAAAACTCGTTGTATAGTTCTGCAGAGAGAATTCATAACTGAAAGACACAACTAATATGACCACTTATGATAAAAAATAATTGATTAAAGTTCTCTTCATGGCATATAAGAGCTTAAAACTACATAGTATAATTGGTAAATGGAATGTTCACTTATGTCCTATAGAAAAAGATGTGGAAGAACACATATTAAAGCAAGGACTAGCAAAGGAAGTACAGGTCAAGCTAAGCATGCATATTTGCAATGTGTAGTTAGTTGCCCTGCACAGAAACCATGTTTTGTACTTAAAAGCTAATCAATGTTTTGAAGAAGACGAGGGAAAAGAGGCAGATTTTCAATCTCATAAAATGTTGATGAACAAGGAAATGGGCATCACTCGTTTCACTCCCTTACATTTGAACATAAGGCATGTGATGCCAACATTGTTTAAACTGCTTAATAAATGACATTTTTTGTCTTATGCCCTTTTAGCACAATTCTTTTGACTTGAATACAAGGCTACTCCATAACCCCCTGGTTTACTGTCTGAAAGTATTCTTTACCTTTGAGTGCAATATCAGTCAGTTTGGTGATTTAGAGGGCAGCAATTCTGAGAGTAGTAAGTCTTTCCTAACTGTAAGCAGATGTATGTGTCTCCTACTATAGGAAACAGAATTAAGCAAATATTAATTTTTACCACATTGCTTCTCTGGCTTGATCATAAAGATTCAGTCATAATGCTTCTATATGTCACACACAGAAGCAGTGAGTCGAGCAGTCTGCAAACCTACTTATTTAAAATTAAAAGGCTCATTCTAAGCTACAGAGCAACATCAGACTTAAAAGATGCAAATGCATTTGTTTATAAAAAGAATGAGGAGACATGGTGATTGAGGACAGCTGTACTCACAAGCTCACTTCCAGAACTTGGTACTAGTTCTGGAACTGCTACTAGGCACAGAAAGATCAACCATTTGATAGCTCTAGACATGTGAGTTTAGAAATGTTGTTTGCCACACTTTTAGAATGATTCAATTTTTTTAAAAAAATCTCTATTTTAGACAATCAACTATCACAGTGTCTGATGGGATAGCTGCTGCTTCCCATGTTCTTTAACATGCTGCAAATCTTTGATGTTCAAGTTCAGGATCAAGTAACAACCAGAGACTGGTTCAGTGCAAGGAAAGAAAATAGCATTTGGCTCAATGTCCAAATTCTACTTCATTGTTCATTTACAAAAACTAAAATTATAATAAAAACAAGATTATGGCCTTTATATAGGCCTGTAAAATAACTCTGGAAAACTACAGATCCAGAAAAAAAAAAAACTAATCAAAAACTTCTTTATCGGCTGTAAAGCTTTCAAAAAATGCAAGAAATACTGTAATAAAGAACAGAGGTAGAGTTTGGCTCTGTTTTGAGTTGCCCACCTGCAAGTTATTTTTAGGAGTCCCCAAGATAGAAAGGAAAACATTTAACGAAGTTTCCACAAATCCTCATAAAAAGTGTTCTGTGGTTGAATCTTCACTCTGTCTATGCACGGATTTTCAATAAACTGAAACAGGAAAATAAGCAAAAGATGATAAAAGGGAAGCTTAAATGTGGCCTTGTGAAAAGGAAGAAACGAAAGTGTTTCAGTTAATTATTCCAAAGCTTTTTAGTTTTCTTTCTTTTCTTCATTATTCATACTCAATGAAATTTATGCTCACTGTACAGAACACAAGAGATAGATAATTTTAGGAGAAACTTTAAAAAGTACTTTCTTTCTCTTTCTGGCACTTGGAAATGCATCTTTATTAGACAACAGAAATTCAGTTTTCAGACTGAGTGAAAGAAACTCAAAGAACAATAACAAAAAATCATGATGAAAAATTCATGTTGTCCCTTGAAATATATACTTTTTATAAGTGATCAGTCTTTCCAGACAACAGGTAAGGAGATAATAGAGCAAGTGCCAATTTATAATCAATATTCTACTTCTATGGGAAGGATGACAAACCACAGAATTATCCAAGGGTCACAAGCTAGAGCCTGCAGAGCACTGGCTGGGATTTAACAAAATGGGTAGAGTACTTGCCTAGCAAGCAAAGAACCCTGAATTCAGTCTCTTCTAGTACCTCATAAACCAGGTACAGTGACTCACACTTCTAATCCTAATTCTCAGATGGTGAAGACACGATGATCAGTTCAAGGCCTTCCTCAGTTACATAGTAAATGTTAGGCCAGCCTGAGCTACCTGTCTCACAGAACGCTGAACCAAAGACTGTAACAACAAAACTAAACCAATAAAAATCAGGATAATAGAATCTGGCTTTGTTTGGTTTTGAGTTTTGTTTGTTGGTTTTATTTGTTTCCCCAGTAAATTCTAAATCTTGTATTTTAGGTTACAAAGGTGTGAAAATTCAGCATGATGTACTCGTAAATAAAGCTCCTCTTTCTTGTTATTTTTATTTTGTGTGTGAGGTGGGGTGTTACGCAGAAAGTGCACACCAGGTCCGGGCTTACAGCATTGAGAAACTGCAAAGGTAGGATGTTTCTCTCCAGATTTCTTGAGTCTGATTTTTATTATCACTTACGAAATCTTTTTTTTTTTAAATCACTGCAAATACATTCTTTTCCAAACATCAAGGATATTTCCTCTGGTCATTTCTTCTGCCCTGTACCCAGCATTTATAGTAGTGAGTCACTATCCATAGAACAGGGTGTTGCTTTGCTAGGTTCTTCCTCCACTGTTGGCCATTGCTTCTTTCTCTTGCCCTCTGTATATACAGCTGGCTTCAGTCTTCAACCTGTCTGATTCCCCATCTTCCTTTCACAGTCTGTGACTTTCACTGTCATGTGGATCCAGTGATCACTGTGTCTTCATTTACCTTTAGACTAGCATCTCTTTGATTTCCCTATCTAAATAGCGGCTAATCACTTAAAACATCATATAGTAAAGAGATTTTTTCTTTCTTAGTCACTCCATTCCTTCTGTATCTTTCCAACTACATTAGTAGCACAGTTATCTGTCTTTTTGATATCACAATTAGAAGACAAGCTTAAATTTGCTCTTAAAATTTCCAATTCATAATTAATTTCTTCATGTCTATCTTTACATTATAATTTAAATATGTCTCCTTTCTTCCCTCTATATCACTGGGACCCCTTTATCTGGGGACCTATTTTCCTGCACCTGGATTATAGCATCTGCCTCCTCTCTGTCTTCCCTGTCCCTCTGACTCTCCCACAAATTAAAGAGTCTTTCTTGAAACATATAAATTATAAGGCAATTGGACATATGTATACACTTTTCTCATTTAATTAAAATCCTTTAATAGCTTTCTCCTGTAGGAAACGTAAAGTTCTTAACATGGTCTTTAATGTTTCACCTCATTTTCCTCTACAGTCTGTATACCATATGCCAGTCATAGCCAACAAAATGACTGGACATCAATAAAATGAAGCAATTTGCTGCCCCAGGGCCTGCGTGTGTATTATTCTGTTATGGAAAGATTATTCTCTTCCTTTTCTCACACATCCTCCTAACGAATTTGTCCCTTCTCATCTTTAAACTTCCACTCTCCCCTTCTCCATTCATTATCATTCTGTTTTATATCGCAGCTTATTTCCTTCAGAGTATTTGTCAGTAAAATCACATTGATCATTTTTTTCTTTTTTGCCTCCCTTATATCTGGAACACAATTATCTCACTGCTGTCCTTCCAGTATCTGTCAGTGTGACTGGTGTACTATAAGCACAAAGCAGACATGTGTTAGGGAACAAATGACTTCTTGAGTAAATGTATGAATTAAAGAGTGACAGTAGCAGAAAGAGTCTGAGTGTTATCTAATGTGCCTAATAATATTTCAGTCTACCAATGGGTAAGTTGAATGTTAATCAGTTATGATGCACCACCATAAACTGTGGAAAAACAATCATAGGTTGAGAGGTGTAGATATACGTATTATCATTTACAAAACAGAACGTGACCAGAGAGGAAGTCTCTGGGCTACAGTTTCCAGTGATGTTAGAGGCACCATTACTGTCTCACGCTATGCTTACTGAACAGTACTTCTTTTCACACATAACAGCAACAATCCACAGCTCTTTAGAGAGAACACGGCACCATGCAGGAGGGTTGGACCAATGACGAACTGCAATTAGTCCTAGAGTGCTGAACCACGGGGAACCAATGGAAAGCTCTGAACAAGTCTCTACCGAGAGCACTGAAATCTGAAAGGAGAGAGGCTTAGAAGGATACTCTCTTAAGAGAGGCACAAGAACTCTGTACACAACTGAACCTTTCCCAGTTGCACTGATGGACTTACCACCTGGACAACTGCTACACATCCTTTCTGCATCAGTTTGAATATGACAGATGTCCTCTAAGAATCCATTATGCTTAAAGACTTGGTACCCAAGGTACTGCATTGATGTAGAAGCTGGAGGAACTTCAGGAAATGGGACTCAGTAGGAGTGGGAGATCCTTACAAGTTTCTTTTGTGACCCTGTGTAGTATCTTTTTTGATAATTCCCAAAAGGCTAATCTGATAACAGGGATAAGCCTGTCCCTGCCTTTAATCTTTTACACCATGGCCCTGTTTAAAGCTGCAATAACTTCCTAGCTCTTGAATGTCCTTCTTTCTACATCATGTGGTGATGCTTCCAAGTGGACAGTCATCACAGTGACTATAATTATATTGAGATAGACAGCCTTGAAAGCAGTGAATTCAGCATTTTTTCTTTATAAAGATGGTTATCTATGTAATTCTGTAATGCTATAGTAACAAGAGAAGACTTGGAAAAGCTCTTTATATCTCTTCTCCCCTTAGGAGATGTTGTATGTGATCAACAGTGCTCATCCTGAACCATGATAGATATCTATCATGACGTAATACTTTAGACATTGGTATCTATTAGGTATATTGCATTAGTCATTAAAGGATTCTGTAACAAAACACCATAGACTAGAAGACTTAAGCAAGTGCTGGATGCTGAGATTTGGTATCATAAGGCCAGGGAAAATACGAACTACCCACCTTAGGCTCTCTTCTTGGCTTATACAGAGTTCACTTCTTGATCTGTCTTCATACCAACAACAGGAAGACCTCTGGTGTCTTTTCTTTTTCTTCTACTCTCCCTCTCCTCCTTCTTCACTTGTCAGTTGGAGTAAAGAAGAAATCTATCTCCTCAAAGTTATTTAACATTGGTTTCTTATTTACAAACTATTTCTGAATCTAGTTATTTTGGGGGTTAGAATTTAAACATTTAAACCTTTGGAGAAGGCCACAAAGATTTAGTTCATAAGATATAGTCATCTTATTAAGATTGTGTCCTTGTCAGATATTTTATCTCTGAAGATTAAGTTCTATGAAGTAAAATTTCACTAATAGGATGGCTAATTAAATGAATGGATAAAAATGTTTCTCCCTGAGGTAGATATTGGCCTAGAACACAATTATAATTGTATTTGGTTATATGTTTCTTTTATAGTGTTATTGAGAACCAAGAGAAATAGCATCATATATGGAGAAATGAAAGCATGTAAGGGCCTCAGAACCAAGAAGATGATCCTGGGCTATGACTTCACCTCGTTGGTTCATTATTTATTTCTTACATTAGAGACACATTATCACATTTCAACCCCATAAGCTATTTAAATTTTATGTGCTGTGCATTGCATGCATTCTAGTACGGAGAAGTCATAAACAGTAAGAATGCTAAAAAAAAGCAAGTTATCTTATTTCCAAATACTACATTTTATTTGCCCTAGTCATGACATTTAACCCAGGGTCCATAAATTTCATAATGGTATTCATGATCTCTGTCATCTTAACCTGATGATTTTATTAAATATTACCTTATATCCTTGACTTATAATTTTTGAGGACACTCTGATACTTAGAAGAAGTGAAAAATAATTCTTGGTTTAATAACATCATTCCATGAATTTGTCCATAATATTTATAGATCCAAGTTGCTTCTGAAATCCTACTGACTGCATCATTCAAGACACCTTGAAAAACACAGTACATCAATGCCCTCAAACAGACATAGACATCCAAGTAATAAAATGAAAATAACTATGGTCATTTGTAGTAGTAAGAGCGGCGGGGCTGCGTCCCC